>NC_134397.1:86894745-87136108 GCF_050003625.1 Haematobia irritans | reverse complement strand
ACACATACATAAAATGCTGCTCTCGAGGCGAAAACATATGCTGTTTGTTTTTCAAATGTGTATTCTCTTGGTTCCGAATGTCCATTCTCTTTATTCAAATTAAATAATATTTAGACTTAAGAATATCAAATTTTTGGCCTTATCATAAAACAGTTTTCCGAAACAACATACAAGCGGTTTCACAGAAATTGTTCTCTTTTTATTCTTTCGCTGTGTTATGTTGATATCTTTTGTCAACTCTCCCGGTTTCCATCTCTATTTCTTTCTCTATACTCTCTCTCTCTCTCTCTCTCTCTGTCGCTTTGAATAAAATATCACAACATATGTATGTTTAGTCGAAATTTGTAAATTTATATATGTTTGCATTCACACATATGATTTTTATGAAACATTCATGCCCCAAACATAATATATTCTAACATATTAACATAGATGTCCCAAACATTTAGTGTTACTTTAGAAACATTACATGTTTGCACTTAAATATATTGTGTTTCAAAATTGTGCCCGAAACACATTTTGTTTATATCGGAACATATGAAAAACATATTTTTCTATGAGTGCACCCTCAAAAAAATCGCTTCTCTAACATATGTTCCAAACATATTTTGCAGGAAGCATGTATATTTTTGGATTCTGCCGAAACATTAATATGTTTGTTTTATGCGAACATATTATATGTTTGGAAGCAATTTGAGCCCACAAATATTATATACTTGGAAGAATTTTCCTCAAAAAAGATTGTGCTCATTCCCTCACATAATTTTCACTTCCACGAATTTTTTAGTTCTTGGCACCTTTTTCTGTAATACAAATAATGTTGAAGAAATTAATCAATTGTATATTTTTTTTTAAATTGTACCTTTCATCTGGACCGAGAATCGAACCGAGGACCATACAGTTTGTAAGCCAACACACTATCCACTGGGCTACGTAGCTGTTATGGTCATCAATAGACAATTATCGTTATAAGTTATATTTATGTAGCATAGTCTGCGGCGCCCACGAGCAGATGCAAAAAAAAAACATTTAACAGAAACATACATTTGCTTGCCACATGGAGCAATGGTTAGCATGTTCGCCTTGCAAGCAAAGGTTCGTGGGTTCAATCCCTGCTCCGACCAAACACCATTTTTTTATTTTTTAGTTTACACATTTATATTTATACTATATTAAATTTTTATAATGAAACTTCGAAATGTGGGTTATTAAAGATTTACAGTCAGAAACAGTGCTTGATATAAACAAAATGAACTGAGCTATTGTATAAAATATAATTTTTTTTATTGGAAAAATAATAATTTTGTAATAAAAAAAACTGTTTTTGGTATATTTTTCAAATTTTGGAAGGAATTCAAAAACTCTAACAAAAGAAGAACGTGGGGTCGAATATAAACATACATAAATAATTTTATAATATACACATAAATTTATTTAGGCGTGAACAGTTTTTTACTAGCATTTAACACCATTTTAAATGCATTTAAAACTTATGGTTTTGTACTTAATTTCATCATTACCTTTAAGGCCGGTATTAAGTTGGCATTATCGCTCTAAAATGACCCTGTTTTGCCTTTTACTTATCTTTAGTAATTCATTTTAAAGAAAATAAACTTTTTCAATTGTTTTAGCTGCAAAACTCGAACTTAATGTCCGCTCTTATATTTGAATGTGTCCGTCAAGTCCTCTTGGACCACTTATTAATAAAGGGGAACTAAACTTTGTTTTTATATTTTTTACCGTTTAATTTTTCACTGTTTCCTCCTTTTTTTATTTTACAGTCCCAACTCAACCCTTTCGTTATTTTTGATGAAGATACCTTTGTAATTGTTTGTATATTTTCCACTGTTTCTTTTATTATTTCCTTTGTCTGAATATTTTGACTTACTCGTCGTACGTTCCGATTTCTTTTAACTAACCAAGAAAAAATTGTACCCCTAATGCCAAAATGATAAACAAAACACATGTCCACACATACATAAAATGCTGCTCTCAAGGCGAAAACACCGTCTTTGTTTCAAATGTCTATTCTCTTGGTTCCGAATATCTATTCTCTTTACTCCTAATACTCATTCTAATATTCAAATTAAGTAATATTTAGACCTAAGCCTATCAAATGTTTGGCCTTATCATAAAACAGTTTTCCGAAACAACATACAATCGGTTTCACAGAAATTGCTCCCTTTGGATTCTCTCGCTGTGTTACGTTGATATCTTTCGTCAACCTTCCCGGTTTCCATCTCTATTTCTTTCTCTATACTCTCCCTCTGTCGCTCTCTGAAATTTGTAAATGTATATATGTTTACATTCATACATATTATTTTTATGAAACGTTCATGCCCCAAACTATATATTCTAACAGATTAAGATATGTGTCCCAAACATTTAAGGGTTAGTTTAGGAACATTACATGTTTGCACTTAAATATATTGTGTTTAAAAATTGTGCCCGAAACACATTTTGTTTATATCGGAACATATGAAAAATATATTTTTCTAACAGTGTATTCAAAACCGAAGGAGAGAGATCAAACTGACAACGAATTCGCATGTGTTAGATTTTGGCTCATTTAATGTCCCAGCAAAAAATTTGGAAGTTCCTCCAAAGGCACAACTTTAAAAGCACTTCCAGTAGATGCACTCCCAATGATGTTCTTTATTTTAACTACCCACTAACTATCTTGTAGGTATATATACAATTTGAAATCAATAAATTTTTGTCAGTTAGTCAATTGAAATTACGACCATTGTGCTTTTTTACTGCTTTCCAGTTACAAGTGCTGGAAGGTATATAAACAAAAAGGGTTAGTGTCAGTTCGGATTTATGTGTTCGAATTGGTTACCACTAACAAGTTTATAGGACATTTGATTTGTGTGTGACAGAACATTTGGTGACCCCTAACACTTCCAGATTCGAGTTCCCCCCACCAGTAGTAAGGACTTGGGTCTGCAAGTTACAATATTAGAACGCGCAGTTCAGGATACAAGGAATCCGACACAGTGTCGCGATTTGGATATAATCAACGCATCGTCACGTGGTGGCGAGTAAAAATAACTTCGTGTGGAAGTTTGTGAAGAATAGAAAAGGACGAAGTCCTTAGCAACACTCAATTTAATTGGCAAATAAGACAAAATCGAAGCGAAAATGTCTATTGAGGAACTGTTCAAAGAACAGAGTGAACTTGGAGAAAAGATCCAAAAAATTATCCGTAACTTTAAAAAGGATTCGGATAGCAGGAAGGACAAGTCGTCCTATTACGAAGCAAGATATCGAGCTCTGTCTGAGGATTGGGCTAGATTTGATGGAAATGACGGAAAACTTCGAATGGCGGTTATGGCAAAGGAAGGTGTTGACTATTTTGAAACTGGGTTTTACGAGAAGGTGCGGTCGCTTGCACATGAGTTCATTGCCCTATTTCAGTCAGAGGCCGACAGATTGAGAAAAAAAAAACAAAACAAATGGGTATAGATCAACAGACAGTTGATGATGTTCTCGGAACAAATATTGGAGCTTGTTCCGGAGGGTTTACAGACGAAGTAGATCGGCTAATAAGGAAATTCCAAATAAATATGAATACGTTACGATCATATGTGGAGAGCACTACACCTGCAAATGCATCTCCACAGTTATGCAAAGTGCAGATACACACTATTGATAGCCGTTGGAGACACCTGGAGCAGTTGTACGATGCTAGAATGGAACTACTACCCGATTCTGTGGCAGCCACGACCACGATTCACGAGGATTATGAATCTGAATCTGATTACGAGTCTCCAAGTTATAGTAGACAGTTCGAATACCGAACTAGCTTCTCAACCAATGAACCCTTCATCAGTGACCCTTCCAAAAATTACAATCCCAAAATTTGACGGCGATTATGGCAAATGGTTCCAATTTTATGACCTGTTTTTAACGATGGTTCATAATACAAGCATACCGGTAATTCAGAAGATGTGGTACCTGAAATCGCATGTAGTCGGAGAAGCTGAAAGATTGATCAGTCATTTGACGACCACTGAAGCCAACTACAACTCGGCATGGTCGATGCTGAAAGAAAGGTACGATAATAAAAGGATTATCGTAGCTACTCTCACAGACAAGATATTAGCACAACCAAATGCTACTTCAAATACGATCGCCATAAAAGGACTACATGACACAACAAGGGAGTGTTTACTGGCTTTGAATAACGTGGGTGTGGAAACAAATTCCTGGGATCCAATAGTAGTCCAAATCCTCATAAGGAAATTGGATAGAAGTTTGCATATTCGATTCGAGCAGTCGTTACAGAATCCGAAAGAAACACCGAAAATTGAGACTTTGTTGAAGTTTTTGGAACACCAGTTCCAGACAATGGATGATGTAGGTCAGAAAGATAGAAACACTTCCACTAAGGCAGTGTCATCGATTGTAACGAAAGAAAAGACAAACTCAAAATGTGCAATGTGTGGAGCCATAGACCATATGATTTACGTGTGCGCAAAATTCAAGCAATTGAGCGAAGCAGATAGGGTGAGATTTGCCCAATCAAGAAGATTATGTTTCAATTGCCTGAAGAATGGTCATGCGTCAAACAATTGCCAAGGATCTTCGTGTAGGAAGTGTGGGAAGAAGCACAACAGTCTGCTTCATATTCCACTAAGGTCTGAAAAAACGACAATTTTACCAAATGTACCAATAGATCTTCGGCCGCAGCGGAGACTTTTGTTGGACGCGAGGCGTATGCGATGCTAGCTACTGCAGGAGTCATTATTCAGGCCCCCAATGGTATCAAGCAAGAATGCGTGGCGATCCTAGATTCTGGTTCACAAATAAACATCGTAAGTGAAAGATTCAGAACCCGTGCATTTCACCAATGGAAGCTTCGCTTGATATTGATGGAGTTGGAAAGACCAGAAAACGTGCGACTCATCGGGTAAATGTTGAAATGGCGTCTACAGATGGGTGCTACATAACAAATTTGGAAGCCTATATATATTGCCTACAATAATTCCTCCACAACCGAATCACCATATATATATATATATCCGAATGGAATTTGCCACCTCATATTAAAATGGCAAACCCGCACTTCAATAAACAAAGTAAGATAGACATTCTACTTGGAGCAGAGTTTTTCTTCAGTTTGATGCAACCTGGCACTATAAAACTCTCAGACAATCTACCAGTTCTTCAAAATACTGCTCTCGGGTGGATCGCTAGGGGATTCATATACAATGGCGTACAATCGATTTATGGGTTTAGAGCGACGTTTGCTGAAGAATTCAGATTTGCGCGCCCAATATGTGCAGTTTATGAAAGAATGGGCAATGGAAAGACTTGGGCACATGCACCGAGTCAAGATTGATGATCTAATGGATCCTAAATATTTCATTCCACATCATTGTGTGCTAAAGCCAGATAGCACAACTACGAAACTAACAGTAGTGTTTGATGCATCAGCGAAGACATCAACTGGGTTATCTCTGAACGATCTAATGTATACTGGACCAGTCGTTCAAAGTGATCTATTTGCCATTTTACTTCGATTTCGTTTTCCGAAATATGTATTCACTACTGACATTGAAAAGATGTATAGACAGATACTAATACATTCAAGTAATCATCAGTTTCAATTAATAATCTGGAGGGAAGATCCTGCACTGCCAATCGACTATTATGTGCTCAATACGGTAGCATACGGCACAAGAGCAGCACCTTATCTTGCTACCAAATGTCTGCAGAAGGTTGCAATAGATAATGCCATAAAATATCCATACGGCTCTAAGCTGTTGAAGGATAACTTTTATGTTGATGATGGACTTGGTGGCTCAGATAACATCAGCATAGCGATTACAACACAAAACGAATTAATACAAATGTTAAAGCAGTATGGATTCAATCTGAAGAAGTGGTGTGCCAACCACCCGAAACTACTAAAAGACATACCAGAAGCTGATCAAGAAGTTAATCTTGATTTCGATGTTATAAGTTCTGATACCGTCAAAACTTTGGGACTATTTTGGTTGCCCCAGAGTGATAACTTCTGTGTTAAAGTCAAGTTTAACAATCATGAAACAGTTACTAGGCGTACAGCCACATCCGATCTTGCAAAATTATTTGATCCCCTTGGACTATTAGCACCTGCAGTGGTTAAAGCAAAGATCTTTATGCAAAACCTTTGTGAAGCTTCATTAGGTTGGGATGATCCGCTACCTGAGTCGTTTTGTTCAGAATGGAAAACTCTAAGAGACAACATATACAGTCTGAACAATTTCAAAATGCCGAGACACATGTTCGATGGCGATGTTCCGAAAGAGATCCAGCTTCATGTATTTGCAGACGCATCCGAAAAGGCGTATGGTGCAGTAGCATATATTCGAGCTTCACTCAAAGACGGTCGGATTATTGTACGATTATTGTGTGCAAAGTCACGAGTATCGCCATTGAAGCGACAAACATTACCCAGACTAGAATTATGTGCAGCAGTCATCGCGGCAGAACTTGCTCAACGAGTACGAGTAGATCTCAACATTCAAAACGAATCTATGTATTTATGGACTGACTCTGAAATCGTCTTATCCTGGATCAATGCTCAGTCATCCTCTCTGAAGAGATTTGTGGCTAACAGAGTATCAACAATCCAATATTTGAGCATTCGTGATCAATGGCGCCACGTGAGATCCATAGATAATCCTGCAGATATTGTGTCACGTGGACTTCCTGCAGTAGACTTGCCAAAATGCCAGTTGTGGTTCCACGGGCCTTTATTCCTTCATGGGAAGGAATCTTTGTGGCCACAAAAATATAATTCTAGTTTAGCCATTGCCACTGATATTGAGAAGAAGGCAACTATAGCTACCGCAGTAGAGCAGGATACAAAGTGCATCATGGAGGTTCATTCAAACGTCTGCAAAGAATTATTGGATACCTTTTCCGATTTGTAAACAACACGAGAATTCCCAAACATAAGCGAAATTCACATATATCCCTCACCCCAAAAGAGTTAGATGAGTCTCTATACGTCATCATTCGGAGGATTCAAAGATCTGAGTTCTATGACGATATCAAACAGTTGCAGAAAAGCCACGAAGTGGATAAAAGAAGTTGTATTAATGCTCTTAGTCCATATTTGGATCCTAAGGGTATCATACGTGTTGGAGGTCGCTTAGGGAACTCAGACCTTCACGAAGATGTTAAACAACCTATGGTACTCCCTTACAATGACCCAATAACGAAGTTATTATTTATTTCTTTACATGAGGAAAACAAACATTGTGGACCCCAGGCATTATTAAACACAGTAAGACAACGGTTTTGGCCGGTGAAGGGAAAAATAACAGCTCGATATGTTGTCCAAAAATGCGTCAGATGTACCAAGGCGAAACCACAATTGTGTCAACAAATAATTGGCGACCTACCACAGACACACGTAGTTCCTGTTCGTCCATTCATTAATAGTGGCGTTGATTACTGTGGTCCATTCTGGATACATCACAGAGTAAGAGGCAAGCGGCCTACTAAGGCATACATATCAGTTTTTTGTTGTTTTGCAAGTAAGGCAGTACACTTGGAACGTGTATCTGACCTATCGACTAGTGCATTTATTGGAGCTTTGAAAAGGTTCATTGCTCGTCGTGGGTACTGTCAAAACATATATTCAGATAATGCAACTAATTTTGTGGGAGCTAAGAATCAACTATCAGAATTGGCTGAAGCGATTTACTCACCAGATGGGAGCTTGTATCAAGGCTGAAGCTGGAGTTTTGGAAGCAATGGTCAAAAGAGTACTTGCAAGAACTTCAGCTTCGACATAAATGGAAGAAATCATCTCCCAACGTCAAACCAGGAAATATGGTGGTAATTCAGGAGGATAACACTCCACCATTGAAATGGCCACTGGGACGCATAACTAATGTTTATCCAGGAAATGATGGCATTGTTCGTGTTGCTGAGGTGAAAACGGCAACAGGGACTTTCAAGAGACCGATACACCGCCTAGCACTGCTTCCGATTGAAAATGAGACTAGTTGTGTTGATGAAGTCAATGAAACTGAACCAGAAAGAAAGAAGACACGCTTACATGGAAACCATTTAGTTTTAACTTTGCTAGCGATGCTTTTAATGCTCCCGATTGTATCATCAACTCACATAAACATCTCAAGGTTTGCATCCAAATTGGGAGTTCACTTCGAAGAAGTTGGTAGAACAACAATTGCAACAAGCCAATGAAATCTAATTGTTTACTACGATTTATCAATGTATTGGAAAGATACCAAATTGTTGCGTGATGAAACTCTCTCCATGCAAAAGACATGTGATATTATGGAGATTAAGGAATCTTGTCGCCATATTCTTCAACATTTTTACCGAATTGAACAAGAACTAGAATTAGACAACAGACTGCTGCGTAAATCGCGAATAAGAAGAGGTGCTATTAACGTAATTGGAAATTTAGCTAATTCACTGTTTGGTGTTCTGGACTCGGAGTACGCAGAACAGATGTCAGCTACTATAAGAAACATGAAAACAGATGATGCCGTCATGTTGAAACTGTTGAGAGATCAGACTTCAGTTATCAACTCAACTCTGAATGTTGTGAAACAAAGTATGACAACAACTAAACACAACTTCGAACAAATGGATAAAAAACTTAACGAGCTAAATAAAAGAGAACATGCAATCAGTGGTGAGACTTATCAAATGAAATTGTCTCAATACTTCAATCTGAATACGATGCAAGTGTCATTAATTGCTGATAG
The DNA here is from genome assembly GCF_050003625.1 of Haematobia irritans. Classification (NCBI taxonomy): domain Eukaryota; kingdom Metazoa; phylum Arthropoda; class Insecta; order Diptera; family Muscidae; genus Haematobia; species Haematobia irritans. The sequence continues at coordinate 87,127,367 of NC_134397.1, read as the reverse complement.
AATTCAACGGATGCAATCATGCATGTTGGACGTCCTAACTGATGTCCATCACGGGAAGATAAATCCTTTACTGTTAACCCCAGATCAACTTCAGACAGAAATCTAACAGATAAAGATCCATATGCCACACTCTTTAAGGTTACCAGTCACTGATAACAATTTATTAGAACTGTACAAGCTAATGAAAATCAAAGGAGGACTTACAGAAGACCATGTAGTGTTCACTATATCATTACCATTGGTAGAATTAGACGATTTCAAACTGTATCATCTGATTCCAGTTCCGACACGAGTTGATGATTCATTGTCAGTTATAAATATATGTAGCTCAATGTTAGCTGTCAATCTAGACCAACAACAGTATTTCCCAATTTCAACACTAAAATTGCAGAAATGTGACGTCATCAGCCAAGATCTGTTCATCTGCTCTGATATTCAGTTACAGTTCAATTTCGGAGCAGAGATATGTTCATGTGAGATCAGTTTATTTCAGAATATCACCAAACCAGATTGCAACTTGAAGACTCTACAAACTAACGTGTCATGGGTACCACTTACTCACCAAAATCAATGGATGTATGTCACTCTGAGCATCACTCAAGCAACAGCAGTATGTGAGAAGAACATTATACCGCTGCAACTAGAAGGATCCGGGATCCTGACGCTGCAACAAAACTGTTTACTGAAACATGGTCCAATTCACGTGTCAGGACAACAAACCCTATCATCTACGCTTAGGTCATCGTATACAAGTTTAGGAAGTGTGGCGGATTTGGTTGTAAACCACAACATGATTAATGATAACGCTACCAAGACCAATCAGCCACTGGAACAACTCGATTCACATCTGGCCGAACTATCATCCATACAGAAGAAACTCCAGGCAATAGAAAACACACGAGAAGGGTACCACCGTAATTACCAACACAGTATGTCAATATCGTATGCAGCATTATGCATTGGTGTCATAATCTTTATTCTTATATCATGTAGATGTCTTATATCCAAGTGGCCATACAGACGAAAATATCCATCTACTAAGACGAGTAATAATAGACCAACACCTACTCCAAGACATAATTTTGCCATTCATGTTTAAGAATTACTATTAGGTTGACCAATGGGTCAACGCGAGGAAGAATGTTAGATTTTGGCTCATTTAATGTTTAATATTGTACTGTAATATAATTCTTTTGTTTTTTCTTTGTTTTTCTTTTTGTCTTTATTTGGTCAATAACCTATTTATTATAAAATTCATCAACGTATAAGTAGAACACATTGTCGTAGATTAGTTTTTTATATTTCCGCATATTTTACTTCTTTGGTTTTATATTTCATTTATGTTTAGTTCAACACATTCTATTTATGTCAATGATCAATTGTCCCATATTTGTGAGTGTTGGACGTTAATTACTGAGTAAGCAGATCATGCTACCATATTTCCCAATTCACCAAAAATGACTTGGCCGACATGTGGAACACTGCAATATGCAAACTCATGAATTCTCGTACAACGCATTGGCAATAATGTAACTATCTTGTAGGTATATATACAATTGGAAATCAATAAATTTTTGTCAGTTATTCAATTGAAATTACGACCATTGTGCTTTTTTACTGCTTTCCAGTTACAAGTGCTGGAAGGTATATAAACAAAAAGGGTTAGTGTCAGTTCGGATTTATGTGTTCGAATTGGTTACCACTAACAAGTTTATAGGACATTTGATTTGTGTGTGACAGAACAGCATGTTTGAAGGTTTTGAATTTGATGAGTATAGTGAAAAGTACAATCAGACGCTTGAGTATGTGAAAAAGAACATACGCACGACGGACTTAGTTTCAAGTTGCACTCTACTGTGTTGATGATTTACATACACACGTAATGGCAAATTTGAAAAAAAAACAGCAAACATATTGGCAAGCGTTTTGTAAATTAAGACAAGCTTGCACAAATAAAAGTTTTGCGGACGTCGTTGACAATTTGCTTGCAAATGCAAGTGTTTTGCAAACGTTGTTTACAGTTTGCTTGTAAATGCAATTGTTTTATAAAATTAAACAAAACTTGTCATTCTTGGAAATTGTTCCAAAAAGTTGTGTAAATAAATTGTGTCAAATAAATTATTAAATGGCGAGTTTCTATTAATTTAATGCCTACAGAAAAAAAATAATTTGCAAACTTATGTATTTCCATATCCAGATCTGAATCTGATAACGAATTTCTATATCAAGGACTAAGGATAAAAGACTTGCATAAGTTATTCTATAAGCCACTTCAATCATCCCTTTTTAATATTTACCTAGCCGAAAATCTTAGTTTTAACGAACGAGATCACCATCCGCTTGACTATATAACATAAAAAGTTCTACACCAGATCGTCTTACATATTTGTGCCACTCATACCAGATCAATTTCAATTACATCGTCGACCCCATTAATGATGCTGTCGCATCCAAGTCCAACCACAACAACTACTTCTTTGGGTAGTGCAACGTCGTCTGGTAAGATATTTATTTAAATTATATTTTATTTATTTTAACTTAATTTTAATTTATTTTTTCTTATTTCTTTAATATTTTTTCGGTAGAGGCGATGAACAGAACACAAAATAGTGCTATGCCAATGAGACAAGACAACGAAACATATTATGTTATACCAAGCATGATAAAACTATGAGGTAAACTGTTAGTATATGTTTTTCATATGTTCCGATATAAACAAAATGTGTTTCGGGCACAATTTTGTAAACAAAATATATTTGAGTGCAAAAATTTAATGGTCCTAAACTAGCATTAAATGTTTGGGACACATATGCTAATATGTTAGAATATATTATGTTTGGGACAAAATGTTTCATAAAAATAATATGTGTGAGTGTAAACAGATACAAATTTACAAATTTCGAGTAAACATATATATGTTGTGATACTTTATTCAGGGAGCGACAGAGAGAGAGAGAGTATAGAGAATGAAATAGAGATGGAAACCGGGAGGGTTGACGAAAGGTATCAACATAACAGAGCGAGAGAATCAAAAGAGAGCAATTTCTGCGAAACTGCTTGTATGTTGTTTCGGAAAACTGTTTTATGTATTCATTTGTTTTGGCTATGCGCTTGGCATGTTAATAAGGCTTCGCCAAAAATTTGATATGCTCAAGTCTAAATATTATTTAATTTGCGGGCATTAAGTTTGAGTTTTGCCACTAAAATTATTTTTCATTTTAGAGGCAAAACTCGAATCCCTAAAAGCAGAATAACATAACTTTTTTGGAAAATTGTATTGTACTTGGTGGCGAATGATCCAAAGCAACAACTGAAAAAGTTTATTTTCTTCAAAATGAATTATTAAAGAAAAGAAAACGTGAAAAATGTCCAGTTTAGAGCGATAATGACAACTTAATACCGGCTTAAAGATAAACATGAAATTAAGTACAAAATTATTCGTTAATAAATATTCACATGTATTTGTATTTCTAAATACGATAAATTTTAAATGCATTTAAAATGGAGTTAAATGCTAGTAAACAATATTTCACGCCTAAATAAATTTATGTTTATATTGTAAAATTATTTATGTTAATACTCGGTGGACTACACGGCCCAGGATTTTATGTCCCGAAGGATGAAAAGAGGAGAGCAGAATGGGCTGCAATTTGTAGAATGGAACTGAAATACTACCAGATATGTATGGACCATTTTCTCCCTAGCGATATCATAAATAGTTCCTACAGAAAACACCTCTTACCAAACGCAAAGCCTTTTATTATAGAAGAGTAAGCTAGATTCAATTTGCTAAAATATTAGTCGAAAATGTAGTTCTTTCATTTAGGCTACAATTTCCAAAAGCAAACCAGGTTAGTTGCAAAAAAATTTGACATTCGCTAGTTATACCGAGGAAGAGTTGCGTATACCTTATTCTTCAACAGAAAATTCTCCAAGTACGTACGAAGGGTTTGACTAGCATTGCAGAGCTATACTCTCTCGCTCTTTTTTATATTTCAGTTTTCTTGGTGCAAATGAAGGCACAAATGGATGTTTCATTTGGGTTAGTATGAGTCCCACACAACACCTACACTGTTAGAAAAATATGTTTTTCATATGTTCCGATATAAACAAAATGTGTTTCGGGCACAATTTTAAAACACAATATATTTAAGTGCAAACATGTAATGTTCCTAAACTAACACTAAATGTTTGGGACATCTATGTTAATATGTTAGAATATATTATGTTTGGGGCATGAATGTTTCATAAAAATCATATGTGTGAATGCAAACATATATAAATTTACAAATTTTGACTAAACATACATATGTTGTGATATTTTATTCAAAGCGACAGAGAGAGTATAGAGAAAGAAATGGAGATGGAAACCGGGAGAGTTGACGAAAGATATCAATATAACACAGCGAAAAATTACACAGTAAAATGTATAAAAATAATGTTTAGTTCCTCTTTATTAATAAGTAGTCCACGAGGAGTTGACGGACACCTTCAAATATAAAAGCGGGTTTTGCAGCTAAAACAATTTAAAGTTTATTTTCTTTAAAATGAATTATTAAAGAAAAATAAAAGACATTTTAGAGCGATGGTGTTAAATGCTATTAAAAAACTGTTCACGCCTAAATAAATTTATGTTTATATTATAAAATTATTTATGTATTTTGATACTCGACTCCACGTTCTTCTTTTGTTAGAGTTTTTGAATTCCTTCCAAATTTTAAAGTTTTGTACCAAAAACAGTTTTTTGTTACAAAATTGTTATTTTTGCAATAAAAAAATAATATTTTATCCAAAAATCAGTCAATTTCGTTTATATCAAGCACTGTTACTGACTATAAATCTTTAATAACCCACATTTCGAAGATTCATTATAAAAATTTAATATAGTATAAATATAAATGTGTGAATTAAAAAAACAAAAGTGTTCGGTCGGAGCAGGGATTGAACCCACGACCCTTTGCATGCAAGGCAGACATTCTAACCACTACTCCAAGTGGTCAACAAATGTATGTTTCTATTGAATAATGTTATATTTGCATGGGCTCGTGGGCGCTGCAAACTATGGTGACTATAACAGCTACGTAGTCCAGTGGATAGTGTGTTGGCTTACAAACTGTATGGTCCTCGGTTCGATTCTCCGTGCAGGCGAAAGGTAAAATTTAAAAAATGTATAAAAGTGAATAATTACGAGTATGTTAGGCGATGAGCACAATCGTCTTTGGGAAAAATTCTTCCAAGCATATTAATGTTTCGGCAGTATCCAATAATATATGTGCTTCCTGCAAAATATGTTTGGAACACATGTTAAAGAGGGTGTATATACCTACATATATTTAACGGAGTTGAAGATCGATCATGCTAAAATTAATTTAAGTTCATCTTTAGATATGGCTAACATATATTATATAATTGACAACTGTTGTCTGTACTTACCAACTTTTTGTTCACAGACATTTCAACCATGGCCAAGGAATTGAATTAAAAAATTCTGAGTACAATACAGCTTGCACATTTTAAAAACCTTGCTAAAAAATTGCATCTTGAAGTTACAGATTTGAAGATAAAACTGTCTAGGGATGCCAGACGTGCTCTTTTTTACAAAATGTGCTCTTAAAACAAGATAGGCTAAAAGAGCACGCAAAAGTGTTCTATTTTTAGTTAAGTACTCTTTTTGTGCTCTTTTTATGCATCACAACAAATATTACACCAACGCGATTCAATAAATGGTAAAAGTAAACTGAACAAACGTAAATGTTTCCACTACGAGATTTTCCTATGTCATTATTTTCTAATTAAATAGTGTTTTACTTTATATATCAGAGTCGAAGAAGACTTTAAACTCTTTTCTAAATGTAAACAAACTTCTTTCAATAACATTTTTCACAAAAACACCAAAAAATGGCTTACAAAGTATTGTAAGAAAATTAGCTTGAGTTGAAAGTGGGTTATTTTATGTTTATTTTATGAACCTTTTTGTTATGTTTAAATGAATTGTATTTCAATAAATTGGAATTAAAAGTGTGCTCTTTCTTCGTATGAGCTCTTTTTATAAGCTGAATGTACTCTTTTTGCCTCTTCAAAATCTGGCATCCCTAAAACTGTCCGAGTGTGGTAAGAAAGGGGCAGATAAGAAAAATCATTTCGCCAGGAGAGCTTAATAGGCAGTGGCCTGACATTTCAAATGCCATGTGTTTACATGCCGCTGGTCCTCGGGCATATAGACATTTGTACAATAAAGGGTCCCCCTGCCTGGTGTTTCAACATTGCAGCGTTGGGCAAGAAAAATTGACGTTTGCGAAGGAGTTATGAGCAGGGCTGTGGAGCCGGAGTCGGAGTCGGAGTCGGAGTCGGAGTCTGAAGATTTTGCTGGAGTCGGAGTCGGAGTGGTAAAAATTTTGCTCGACTCCGGCTAAACCAAATTTTTTAAAACACTTCACATTTTTATAACTAAGCATGGCTGAATAAGGAGGTTGAATCACGATAACAAAAACAACAAATTTCAATATGTTGTTTACAACTTTAAGAAGTCAAAATCAGCTGATAAAAGAATCGTATGGCATTGGTAAAAGTGGCAATTATTTATTCTTTCAATTGTCCTGAAAAAATAATTCAAATCCATAGAAAAATAAAGGTTCAAATTTAATTGCGTCACCTATGAGTGATTGTGAAGTGGATAATTCATCCGAGGAACGCCGATATGAGACAAATAAGACTATAGTACCCACCAAAGTTAAGAATGGAAGTCAGTCAAATGGATCTTCGCCATCTATTAACAAAAACAGTTTATGATGCAGTTTAAAAACTGATGTGCGTGGTATTTTGGGTCTGGAATATGTTTCAAGATAATCAAGTCATCTTTGAACAATTCTCCAGCTATGAATGCGCGAGTTTGTTTGAGATGCATTTGCTATGCAGTGCCATTTGGAGAGCTGCAATCACCATAAACATATGATTTTGACATCTTAAAATTTTGTCGAAATAAAAAAATTGTAATCATATGGGCCCATGATTTAACCTTCTTGTTCAGCCATGTAACTAAGCAAGTTTTTACGCAAATTAGTTTCCATTGCGTTATTCATTCGATCAATGTACAGCATGATTATAAATGAAAATCAACTTCCAATTACGGCTATCTTTTTATGTTTCCTAGAATGTTAGACTAGCAGATGGGCTGGATCGATCCATTTTAATGCCCATATCAATTTATTTGAAATATTTCGAACAATCGAAATTATTATATATGTGGAATATTGACAGAAAATTTTTTCACCGTTGTTTTTTATAGAAAATTTTGTCAAAATCTTATTTCTATAAAAAGTTTTGTCAAAATTTTAATTCTATTTAAAATTTTGTCAAAATTTTATTTCTATAAAAAATTTATTCAAAATTTTATTACTATAGAAATATTTTTTTCTATAGAAATTTAGTCAAAATTTTATTTCTATAAAAATTTAAGTCAAAATTTTATTTCTATAGAGAATTTTTTGAAATTTTTTTCAAAATTTTATTTCTATAAGAAAAAATTGTCAAATTTTAATTCTATAGCAGATTTTCGCAAATTTTTTTTTCTTACTGATGCTCACTGATACTCACTGCTATAAAACATGTATTCAAAATTGTATTACTATAGAAATATTTTTTTCTATATAAAATTTAGTTAAAATTTTATTTCTATAGAAAATTTAGTCAAAAGTTGGTTTCTATGGAATATTTTGCAAAAGTTTATTTCTATAGAAAATTTTGTTTGCTACACTTTTTTTTTAAATTGTATCTCTATTGATAATTTTTTCAAACTTTTTATTCGATAAAAAATTTGTCTAAACAATTATAAATATTTCCCAAATATTGCCCAAGATTTTGTAGAAGTCTGATTTGAGATTTTATCAAAATGTAGATCTAAATACAAAGTTGTGCAGAGTGAATTATAATCGGCCCGCCCGACTTTAGACTTTCCTTGCATTTTTATTTTTTGTTAAAATTGTGTTACGTCCCATAACGTTAGATTTAAATTTTAAGTACATAGATTTTGTAGAAGTATATACAATTTTGTCTAAATCGATTCAGATTCAAATTAATGCATATGGGAATATAAACCTTTATATAGCTCACAACAAATTTAAAGGATTTGAGATAGTATCAATAATTTTGGTCCACAAATACATATACTGTTTGCATCTTCTCATATTATGATGGGTATTTATATCATTATTTTATTTATTAAACATTGCCCTAAATTTGAAATATAGAGTTCAATTGGAATCTAATGTGAAATTAAGACCTTTTTTGCACACATAAATAAATACGATACTTTATATCGATCCACTTACGGCACCCCCACAATAGAACTACAAATTAATGGTATTAAAATGAGATTTAGTTATATTGCCCGGAGTCGGAGTCGAGCTGATGAAAAATACTGGAGTCGGAGTCGAGCAAAATTGGCTCGACTCCACAGCCCTGGTTATGAGCACCTCAATATACTTCATGAAAAATAACGCAGATTTGTCTAAAGAAGGCTATGTGTACTCGTTTTCGATGAGATGAATATAGCCGAAACGTACGAGTTCGAAGCACCAGGAGACTTCGTGAGAAAGCCTGCAAACTACGTTCAGGTAGTAATCGCTCGTGGCCTACGAAATCGTGGAAGCAACCCATTTTTTTAATATGACTGCAGAATGGATAAAGCAATATTATTTTCTGTTGTGTCCCTTGCTTCCAAGTAAGACACATAAATTCACAATACAGGGAATAACAATTTTATTTAATTATTTGTACAATACTATTACGGGAGTTACACGAGAGTCACTTCCAATTTAAAACAATGCCAAACTTAGAATGTTCTTAGCTTATAGTTATGACACTTTATATTCATCGCAAAAGAACACACACACACATATACATTTTAAAAACCTTGCTAAAAATTGCATCTTGAAGTTACAGATTTGAAGATAAAATTGGCCGAGTGTGGTAAGGAAGGGGCAGATAAGAAAAATCATATCGCCAGGAGCGCTTAATAGGCAGTGGCCTGATATTTCAAATGCCATGTGTTTACATGCCGCTGGTCCTCGGGCATATAGACATTTGTACAATAAAAGGCCCCCCTGCCTGGTGTTTCAACATTGCAGCGTTGGGCAAGTAAAAGTGACGTTTGCGAAGGAATTATGAGAACCTCAATATACTTCATGAAAAATAACGCAGATTTGTCTAAAGAAGGCTATGTGTACTCGTTTTCGATGAGATGAATGTAGCCGAAACGTACGAGTTCGAAGCACCAGGAGACTTCGTGAGAAAGCCTGCAAACTACGTTCAGGTAGTAATCGCTCGTGGCCTACGAAAATCGTGGAAGCAACCCGTTTTTTTAATATGACTGCAGAATGGATAAAGCAATATGTATTATTTTCTGTTGTGTCCCTTGCTTCCAAGTAAGACACATAAATTCACAATACAGGGAATAACAATTTTATTTAATTATTTGTACAATACTATTACGGGAGTTACACTAGAGACACTTCCAATTTAAAACAATGCCAAACTTAGAATGTTCTTAGCTTATAGTTATGCCAAAAGAACACACACATATATGTTACTAATAATAACGGCATTACATATATTGATGATCTATATAAACAATATCAACATGATATGTGTGTGTATATGAAGAAAAGAGCTGAAACATAATTACAGATGTAGATGTAGATTAAAGTAGACGGATAAAAATAATGGTATGTAATATCTGTGTGGCAGGGATGCCATCCACAATATTTTCAATAATAGCAGAGTTAGAAACCGTTGGTTGCAACCATTAGCGTAGCTAGACAATTTTCTAAAAGTAGTTCTACACTTTTTGCAGGAAAAAATTTGAGTGTTGCTCTAAAGGCACAACTTTAAGAGCACTTTCAAAAATGTCCTCACAAAGAAGTTAATTATTTTAACTATGCAGGAAGTTGTTTTAATTCAATTTTTTATAACTCGTGTTTTCGTAGTTTTAATGGGTATTGTTTTTTTTAATAGGTTAAAAAAGTTAAGAGTTTATAAAATGGTACAAATTTTCAAAATTTTACATCAAAAAATGCTAAATCCATTCTAGAAAATTTTAATATTTCAATAATTTTTGAAAATATACGAGGTCAAATGTTTCAAAGAAACGTTATAATGCATTAAAAATCATAAAAAAATTATTCGGGAAAATATCACAAAATTTTTTAATTCACCTTATAATAGAGAAAGTAGCTTACAATTTAGAAGACAATGTTAAGAAATAAAATTGAAATCGGCAACTGCTACCACAATGCATATTCGTAAATAGGTTTTCAAATTCGGGGGGGGGGGGGTCTAATTTGGAAAAGTCACCATATAACACTGGAAACAATAAAAAAGACATACTGAGGCATACCACTATGAGCGATGTCTCCATTTCTTATAAAATTAACGGAGATCACATTTCAATAAGACATCACATATTAATACAGGTATTTAAAAAAAGGACATGTGCAAATATTTAACATGTTTATCCAAGTAGAAATACTTTGTTCTATTCAAGTGAAACTATACAAACTATTATTAGGATCTGTTTAGATCATTATTAGAACTAACTCCGATAATAACTCGAATGTAATCTCATCAATGACTTTCTTAAAATTGTATGCGGATGATAAAATTGTCATCTTTATATCATTTGGCATCAATCTGAAACCCATTTGATTTTAACAAAAACTTATAAATTTAGGGAGGCAAAAGGTCAAATTAGCAGCTCAACTATTTCCCAACACAACCGCAAATGCAATTATAAGGTGTCATACTTATGGCATGGATATATAAAAACCACTTGAAACAGCCAAATTTCTTCGACTAGTTAATAATTGGTTTGATGTTCTTAATTCAAATATAAAAACTATGTGGCAAGGTATATTTCAAAAGTCTCCAATTTTTATGTATTTAAAAACAAATAAATATCCATTAATACAAATTGACACATGAACATATTACTCACAGATTTTACTGGCACATGAACATATTACTACCTTACAGATTTGAATCATAGGGCTCCCTACACAACGTCATAGATATTTAAATCAGGGGGATAATCACGGCATTCGATATCGAATTCATATTCGTATCGAGAAAATTACCGATACGATTAAAAGTTTGGATCACGGCATTCGATCGAAATTTGATGCAATTTCTCTACCATTGCCAACAGCAAAAAACGAAGCAAAAAAATGAAATGACAAAATTAAGTTAGCGGCACAAAATAGAATGTAGAAAAAAACATATGTTTTTGAAGATTTCAAGGTAAAATTAAATTGTATTGGATTATATCTTATCTCTTTTTACATTCCTCCGAATTCTTACCTAATTGGAGGGTGAGATGAATATAAAATAATTCGGCGACAAATAAGGAATAAAAGTGCACATTGTTATTGTGTAAGTTTGTACAAACCGTCGAACTGAACGGACGTGTTTTCTAATAGCGGAGTATTTCATCGTAATAAGTACTTATTACGAATTTCACGTGTGGTGGAAATAATAAACCACCATGCAGCGAAATTCAAAGTCATCCACTGGGTTGCTAACTTCAGGGCCCAGCGGACGGGTTACGACTGAAGTTATAAATTTGGGCAGCGACCAAGAGTCAGACCCAATTAGTCGACCTGTAGACGGGTCGACTGGCGGTGACACTTTGGCAAGTCGAACCTTTTCTAAGGTGACGACATCAAAAGGAGGCAATCCCTCTCGAAAGAGATTCAAGGAACGAAGAAATGCTTTGTTTATCCTAAAGAAATTAGGATCAGTCAAACCAAGCACGTTGTCAGCTAAGCAATGCGATTCCTTAAAATGGGCTCAAGGAATTCTTGAAGCTGGAAAAAGGGAACGATCACCGGATGAGCTGCCATCCTCTAAACGGGATCAAAGATCGTTTGCCTCAGTTGCAAAAGACAGCCTTGTGATGGCTATTATTAATAAAGGAGCATTGGACGGTATGATTCCAAGGCAAAAATGGGGGGAAATTGAGAACGCGATGTCTGGTGTCTACTCAGAGGTGCGAAAAAAGTTTCCCGGACCAAGTCCTCGACGGCAAGATGCTGGATGGTATCAAGGACGATATAAGTTAATAGCTTTTGCGGACCAGAGGTCTATAGATTGCTTTAAAGCTGCATTGATGCTAATTGGTGAAGTTTGGGAAGGAGCCGCTTTGGAGTTAGTCGATAAAAAAGACATACCGGCTAAACCTAGAGCACATGCATGGATGCCGGCAAACCCTCCTGATCCTGAGTCAATACTAGAGAGACTAAAAGAATGTAACCCAGATCTTCCAACCGCCGATTGGAAGGTTGGTCGTTTGGATGAGGTGGATGGACCAAGACGACATGCGGTGTTTATATTAAACATAGAGTCGCTGCCACATCTAGCCCAGACCCAAGGACGCGTAAGTTATGGCTTTCATGATATCCATATGAAGGTATACAAAAGCGATCAGCCAAAGGATTCCGAAACGGACAAGCCTCTGGTAGAGTCAGCAGTGAAAAAATCTCCTAGCGAAGCCGAAGGAGACATAAAACCTGCAGACTATGGCGAAAATCATATGCGGGAAGTTTCTACAGGCTCAAGACTCGCCAAAGCTGAACCGAGGATTGTTGCGAGAGTCACCGAGATCTGTGAAGAGGAAGCCCTTGATGACTCAATTGAAGCGGCTGATGTGACGGTGGTTGAAAATTTGGATGGTTCTACGGTTCCTCCAGATAAATCTTCACCATTGTTAGGCCGCTTGTGCTGCTTTAGAAGTTCTCCTGATGAAAGGATACGTAGATATAGTTCTTATTCAGGAACCATACATATATAAGAACAAGATCTGTGAATTAAGCACTCCGGGTTTCAAACTTTTGCATAATACCGGTAACGATATAAATCGAGCATGTATAATTGCTAAGAACGAACTGAACTTGTTCCTGCTTCCTTCATTGAGCAATGCAGACACTGTCGTAGCCAGTCTAGAGATATACACATGCAAATATTGGGTATCTTCGGTCTACATGGGACATGATATGGAGATGCCACCCTGTGCCGTTAAAACCTTAGTTGAGGAGTCACTAAAAACAAAGACAAAACTCATTATGGGATGCGATGCAAATGCACATCATAGTATTTGGGGAAGTAGTGATACTAATGCAAGGGGAGAGTCGCTAATAGAGTTTATTTTGCGTACTAACCTGGTAGTTTGCAATAAGGGAGATGCACCAACCTTCGTCACCAGCAACATACGACCCTCACTGCAGTCGGTCCTACACACCGGGGTCGACACAGGGAAACCCTCCCTGTCCAAGGACTGCAACCCCCCCACGGGAATACAAATACATGTAGGTACAAAAATCCCTTTGTCATCCCTTTCCCAAATCCTATCCCACATCCCATCCTTTTCCCCATCCCTTTTTCCTTCCTGGGCAGAGTCTGCCAGCCAGTCTGCTCAGAATACTTCTCCTTTGTGCTGGCGACATTGAGAGCAATCCAGGGCCAGTGAAGTATGTGTGTCCAGTCTGTTCGCGGCAGGTCACGCGCGGAGGTTACTCCGTGATGTGCAGCGAATGTCACAACTGGGTACACCTGCGTTGCTCGGGACTCAAGAATGTAGGAGATTACAATCCTACCTTCAAGTGTCACACCTGTGTGCGCCTGCCCCCTGTGTCGCCCCCTCCTGTAGTCACAACGGCGAGACCTTCTCACGATGTGACTGCGGATCCCACACCATTGATCATGACCCATCCCCCCACATTATCACACACAACAACAATTATTTCACAAGCACCAAGTCCGAGTCAGTCCGTGAACCACAGTATATCTGGTCAAGAGACATGTCAGGCTTGCAGAAAGAGACTCACCAAGGCAGCTAAACCGGTTAGGTGTTCCATCTGCAAGACCTCGACACATCTGAGATGCTCAGGCCTCAGAAATTCGGACCAGTATACCCCTGACTTTGTTGGTACCTGCTGCCGGAGAATCCAACAATTTCAGCAACCCCATACCTCTAACAATAGCCATCCATCCCGACAGACTACAGTTGACCCTTCCCTGCCAGCACATTCAATAATTCGGACTGTCCCGTCCACTGATAGGAACCAGTTGAGTGGGCTCAAGATCCTACAGTGGAATTGTAATGGGCTGACAAGGAAGATTACTGAAATCACGGACTTCATGGACAAGAAGGGTATTCTCATATCCGCGCTCCTGGAGACTAAACTCTCCAGCAGGAATGGTCTCACGAGATCATCCTGCTACTCTGTGATCAGGCAAGACAGAGAAAGGAATGCCGGAGGGGGAATAGCTTTCATTGTCCATGATTCCGTGAGATACAGACCAATGCCACTGACCACGACCGATCCCCATTTGGAGATACAGGGGATAACTGTCACGGTGGGGGAGGAAGACATATGTATTCTAAACGTATATATTCCTCCCGATTCAGCTTGCCAGACAGGATACAAGCCAATGCTGAGGCCCCACCTCAACACTGCGCACACTATCCTGTTAGGCGACCTGAATGCACATCATGACAGCTGGTACTCAGAGCTTGAATGTGACGCCAGAGGAGAATTGATTGCGGATCAGGTGGATGACACAGATTTCTGTGTGGTAAATGAGAACCACCCGACTCGCATAACGGCCACATGCCGAAGCTCCCCTGAGGTCACCATGGTTAGCTCTGATCTCGTGACTCAGACCACGTGGCATGTAGACATAGCCATGAACTCCGACCACCTCCCGATCACGGTGTACATTGACTTAGGGACAGACACCGTAATTCCAGAGAAGAAGACGTTTATGAACTTTGGTAAAGCTAATTGGGAGCTATTTACCTCGCTAACCGAGTACGAGTTTGCCACTGCCCCACTACCAACGTCAGCGCCGGCTGGAGAGAAATTCTTCAGGGATGTTTTGAATAGGGCGTGTAAAAGATGCATACCAGCGGGCCGGATCCCCGACATCCGTCCGAATTTCCCCATGGAAGCATCAAGGTTGGCAGATAAGAGGGACGAGATCCGGAAAGTAGATCCAGCTGACCCCAGGATCCCGAGTCTCGCTAAGGAGATCGTATAGAGATGTTATCTTTACCAAACGTAAAGATAACATCTCTATAACGTTTGGGGGGCAAACTCCGAAAGACGACACACGTGTAGCGAATGCTTTCTGCAGAAAATTTGTCGAACACCCCAATACAGTTGATCGTGCAAGCAGGAAGCAAAGGCGAGTCTTCCGTGCACTCAGACAGGACAACCCCCCTATGGTCATCAGTCAGGAGAATGTTCTCCGGGCGATAAGAGCCGCCAAGAGCTCCACAGCAGTTGGCCCAGATGGCCTGGCTACGAGGATGTTGAAACACATTGGAGAGAATGGTGTTAGATATCTGACCCACACCTTCAATGTCTGTCTCAGCACCCTTGAAATACCAGACATCTGGAAAATAGGGAAGGTTGTTCCCGTTCTGAAACCAGGGAAACAGGCACACCTTGGAGACTCGTATCGACCAATTACTCTTCTATCCCCCGTAACGAAGATTCTGGAAGCTATTTTACTGCCCTACTTCACAGAACATCTAATGTTGGCAGAACATCAGCATGGTTTTCGCTCGGGCAGGAGTACAACCACTGCGCTGTGTGAATTAACAGCCAACATTGCAGAGGGACTGAATAGTAAGAGGCCGCATAAGCGTTCAATTCTCGTAGCGCTGGACTTGTCTAAGGCGTTTGATACGGTGAACCATACCACGCTCTTGGGAGATATCTTGGGAACCACCCTTCCCAATAATCTCAAGAGATGGTTGGCGAACTATATGGCTGGCAGACAGTCCTACGTGGAATTTAGAGGAAAAGGATCAACGCTCAGGAGAAACAAACAGGGCGTACCTCAAGGCGGTGTATTGTCCCCCCTCCTCTTCAATTTTTACGTGGCTGGAGCTCCCCTACCACCACCAAATGTCCACCTGATAACCTATGCGGACGACTGTTCCATAGTAACAACAGGTAGAGACATAAGGGAGCTTGAGATGAGGATTAATGGTTACCTACCTGCACTTAGGGACTTCTTTGTCGACAGGAATCTGAAACTTTCTGCCCCCAAATCGACAGCGACCATTTTCACATCGTGAACCAAAGAGGTGAACATGGAACTCGATATCCACATTCGTGGCCAGAGTATCCCCACATCCAAGAACCCCAAGGTTCTTGGTGTGACGTTTGATAGCCTGTTCCTCTTTGGTAAACATGCGGAAGTGGTAGCTAAGAAGGTTGGAAGCAGAAATAAGATCCTGAAGGCATTGGCTGGTAGCACCTGGGGGAAAGATAAAGAGACGATACAAAAGACTTATGAGTCTATTGGTCGTCCCCTTATCGATTACGCGGCCCCCGTTTGGACTCCCAGTATTTGCGATACCCAAAGGAGGAATCTTCAGACGGTGCAAAATACTGCGTTGCGGATTGCAACTGGATGTCACTCTAAAACTCCAGAACAGCATCTGCAGCATGAGGCCAAAATGCTATCGGTGAGGCAACACTGTACCCTCCTCACCCAACAGCACCTGAAAAAGTGCAGGAGTGTGAACCACCCAAACCATGCCACATCCAGGAGGGCAACGACCGAAAGGGTCAGACCCATTCGGTTTGATTTTAGGAGAGACTTACAGTCAATGGTACACGTGATCGGCGATGACAGTGATGAGGGAATAAGGACGGCACTGAGGGCAGTGCACACGGCAGCGGTTCAGAATGCAATAGACTCCTACCAGTGCAGTGTTGTACTGGGTGGGAGACCACCACCAATCAGCGACGATGAGAGACGGCTTCCTAGAGAAACCAGGTCGGTGCTATCCCAGCTAAGATCGGGGATCTCTAGGTATCTAAATAGTTACCTCTCCATTCTGAACCCGGCAATTCAGGATGTCTGCCCGAATTGTGGACATTCGCCTCATATCACGAGGCATCTCTTCGAATGTCCTACTTCACTTTGGACTCATCCAGTAGCTCGCTTCCTCGAGCTGGATGTTGACGCCTCAATGTCAAATCCTAAATAATTGTTTTGTTTTGTCTTTTCCTTTGTTTTGTCTTTTGTTCTACATGCAACTTTCCCAGGGGCTACAACAACAACAACCAGCAACATACAAGAGGTTTTGGACGTCACGTTGACCTCTCCGGAACTGAATGATAAGATATCTGAGTGGCAAGTTTTGAGGGAACATAACTTCTCAGATCATCGCTACATCAGTTTCAGATTGGCTGTTCGTACTTCAAAGACCATATTTCCGCCAAATGTTAGGAAAGCTGATTGGAATAGGTATAGGGAATCGTTCAATTTGATGATACCGGAAATGCCGGAGACAAATATGAGCACTGTGCAAGATATCGAACACGCTGTGGAGCGGATTTCATTTCACTGAAAGCTGATTGCCCTAGAGGAAAGCCAAGGAGAAAAACTCGGCCGCCATGGTGGACTACGGAGTTAAGTAATATGAGGAAATCCTGCACGAAGCTCTTTAACAAAGCAAAGTCCACAAGAGCTCCGGAGGATTGGGATACTTACAAGATGAATCTGAGAGCATATAAACGAGAACTGAGAACAAAACTCTTGGGATGATTACTGTAGCAGTATTGAGAATAAGTCAGAGACTTCCAGACTACGGAAGGTACTAGCATCCACTAACACCGCTCCAGGTTTCATTAAAACATCGGAGGGAGGTACTTTTGGACACACATTTCCCTGGAAATCAGACGGTTGAACCATGTTCCGGCGGTGTAACAGAGGCTCAGCGATCATTTCCTATCGAGGAAATTGTGTCGGAATCAAGAATAAAATGGGCTTTACATAGCTTTGGACCATTCAAATCCCCCGGACCTGATGGAATTACTCCGGCGGAGTTACAGACAGTGGCTGAAAGAATTATCCCCTGGTTGACGGTGTTATATAAACGATGTGTAAACTTAGCATATATTCCAGAAAAGTGGAGGGAAACAAAAGTCGTCTTCATACCTAAAGCAGGAAAAGCCTCTCAATCGAGTGCGAAGGATTTCCGACCAATCAGCTTATCCTCATTCCTACTTAAGACCCTGGAGAGGATGATAGACATGTATCTTAGAACTAGCGTGGATTCAAGTTTGCTCTCGAAACCACAGCATGCATACTCGAAGGGCAGGTCCACTGAGACCGCATTGCATGAACTAGTCAGCTTTATTGAAAGCTCACTATCTGTCAAAGAATACACAATCGTGGCGTTTCTAGACATCGAAGGGGCGTTCAATAATGTCCATCCGAGCTCGATATTAAATGGACTGACAACTCTGAATGTTGATCCAGGTATACTTAGGCTGTTAGACGAACTTCTAATGAAGAGACGTATTTCAGCCACACTAGGGCAAGCATACAAAGGTATGTGAACAGAGGCAATCCCCAAAGGGGAGTTCTATCACCTCTTCTTTGGAATATTGCTATAAACAACCTTCTGGTTTCCCTAGAAAAAGAAAGGATAAAAGTGGTGGCATACGCAGATGATGTGGCGCTAGCAGTCAGGGGAAAATTCCCATCCACAATCAGAGATATTATACAGAGAGCTCTCCGGATGACTGAGAAATGGGCGAAAGATAATGGTCTTGGTGTAAATCCAGCAAAGACAGAACTAGTCATGTACTGCAAAGATCGCAAAACTCTCACGGTTAGGCCCATTTCCTTAGGGGATACTGAAATTCCCTTTGGTGAGTGTGCAAAATACCTTGGCGTTATTTTGGACAGGAAGCTGAATTTTAGGCTTAATATTGAAGAGAGGGCGAGAAAAGACACGGTAGCTTTGTACTCGTGCAAAAAGGCAATAGGGAAAAAGTGGGGACTAAGACCAAAAATTGTGCATTGGCTATACACGGCAGTAGTTAGACCTATAATGCTATATGGTGTTGTAGTCTGGGGGCCGGCACTTCAGAAACCGACTTGTTTAGATAAAGTTCAGCGTATTGCGAGCTTATGTATCTCAGGCGCATTTAGTAAGACAGGAACAGACCCCTTAATGTCATGCTACATCTATGGCCTTTAGACATTTTGGCCCCAAACAGTCATCTGCAACAACGGCTGTGCGGTTGCGCGAGCTATCGCTGTGGTCGGAAAAAAATGTACGGTCATAGTTCGGTCCTCAAAGTAATGCCAGATGTGCCTAACGTAGTGGATTACACCCTGGCAAAACCACTTTTCGACAAAAAGTTTGAAAATCCAATTCCCAACAGTGAGGCGTGGTGTACACAGACCCCGGGGAATAAAAGATATATAGATTTCTATACTGATGGCTCCAAATTGAATGGACAAGTGGGGTTGGGAGTATATTCTAAAGATCTGGAAATTCGAATAGCGAAAACATTACCTAATCACTGCAGTGTTTTTCAGGCTGAAATATTGGCAATAAGATAGGTGGTGAATTGGCTGAGAAGTAATGTTCCAACAAATATTGGCATTAATATATACTCAGACAGTCAACCTGCAATAAAATCCTTGGACTCTAGATATGCTAGTGTTCTCATGCGTCAGATAGCACTCCTGATATCTGCTATAACGGGTCGCTGCCTGATAGGCGAATTTACAAAAACTATAGGTGCGAAGTATAATGTATAAGCTGTCATGATGTGGAGGAAAAGGAATCAATTAAACACCTCTTGTGTGAGTGTCCTGATTTTTGTGTAAGGCGTAAGCGAATTTTAGGAGCATATAGCTTTAGATTACTGGCTGACCTGGAAAACGTTAACTTAAGCAGTTTGTTAAAGTTTTTGGAGCAATCTGGTTGGTTCCACAAAAGTAAATAATAGAGAAGGTTCAGTGGTTAAGACTAGAAGTGCCCATATGTAATAGGTACTTTTAGTTAAATGTGGTATCACAATGGACTGAATAGTCTAAGTGAGCCTGAAATTTAATCGGGCTGCCACTTTAACCTAACCTAACCTAAGTTTGTACATAGATAAGTATGTAAGTACATGGGTTTGCAATGGTGTGCGCTGTTAGAAAGTCACCTTTTTGCAGGCTCAATTAACGATTTCGGCTGATTAAGGAGGCGTTCAAATAGAATAAATCCCCATGTCCGGTTTACGAATTCGCAAAACGCAACATTTTGCGTTTTGCGAATTCGAAATCCGAACTAGCGGATTTGTGTCCACTTAGACCATAGTTGGTCCATTGCGGTTCCTCAAACTTCTTTCCATCTTCCTCTTCGTGTCTGTCTCGCTCCGGCTGGAATGAGTCCATTCTATGATAATGTGTCCTTCGGATACGCCTAGGTCCTCTTCAAAAATAAGTCGATATCGACTCCCGTGATCCGAAAAATTGAGATTTCGATCAAAAGTTTTCGATATCGAATGCCGTGATTAGCCCCCAGATTGGCATGCGGTTCAAATTAGTTACTGACTGTAACACTCTAACGAAGACTATAGAGAGAAGAAAGATGTTCCGACCAGGGGGCTAATCATGGCTTTCGATATCGAATTCATAATCGTATCGAAAAAATTGTCGATAGGATTAAAAGTTTGGATCACAGCATTCGATCGAAATTTGATGCAATTTCTCTAGGATTGCCAACAGCAAAAAACGAAGCAGAACAAAATGAAATGACAAAATTATGTTAGCGGCACAAAATAGAATGTAGAAAAAAACATGTTTTGAAGATTTCAAAGTAAAAAGTAAATTGAATTGCATTATTTCTTATGGGCCCATATCTCTTTTTACATTCCTCCGAATTCCTTCCCAATTGGAGGATGAGATGATAAAATAATTCGGCGACAAATAAGGAATAAAAGTGCACATTGTTATTGGTGTAAGTACATGGTTTGAAATGGTGTGCTCTGTTAGGCTCAATGGACGATTTCGGTTGACGAAGGAGGCGTTCAAATGGAAAATAATTTTTGTTGGCATGTCAACGTCAATTCTATCGCTTTACAATTGTTTGCCGTCTTAAAACTGTTTGCCAGTAGAAGCCTTCATCATTCACTATTCTTACAAGGTGGCCCAGATGCGTTATTTTGTCACGGAATGATACGGTAATTGGTTGATCACAATCTCTTGGATATCGATCTAGCATGTGCACTTTATATATGGTTCTTTGCCAAGCTAGGATGCTCGCTCCCGAACTCGACTATGACCAAGTTTTGTTTAATTTTTATTGGAATTGCATTAGTCCTACATATTCAAAATATGTTCATTATATGTAAATTTACTACAAATTAGCAACAATTCGAACTAAAACTAATATATTTACTATTCCTGTATGGCGAAAACAATGTAAAAAACAAGTGAAAAATGTTTTACGATTGCAATTTACCAATCGAAAAAAATTGTCGATCAAAAAAACTCGATCTCAACTCCCGTGATCCGAAAAATTTAGATATCGATCAAAAGTTCTCGATATCGAATGACGTGATTAGCCCCCAGGGTGGCACGATGAATTATAGTTCTTCAGGAGTATGATTATTTTGTCGAGCACAGACCAGGTAAGCAAATGCGTCACGTCACGACGCCCTAAGTCGAACCCCAATCATGATTGTCGCTGAAGACAGCCTAACATCCAAGATAGAACTAAAGGTCTGCACAAGTATGCTTGAAAGCGATTTCAAATGACTTGGATTTTTATAGAACATGCAGAACATCAGCGCTTCGCTAAACAAACCGAACAAATACATCGTTCGACGGCAGCATCGCTTGAAAACACAAGCACAACAAAAGGCAGTCGAAACCAAACCAAGCATAACAAATATCAAATCCATGTTACATAGAACATGTTGTTACTTGGGTTAAAAATATTTTGCGTGAGTTATGCATGCTCTACAGAACCTCAAGCAGCACAGCACAGTGGTGTGATTTAATTTTGAGAAAAAATATAGAAGCCTTAGGCAGTAATTACTTCAATAACACTAGTTTCCACTCAAAATGTACACTTGATGAAAATCAACTTTTCTTATTTATTTTGAGCTGCTGAATTCGAAAAAAAATTTTTAAAATTTTTTATGAAACAGTTTTTGAGAAATCCCGTTATTTTTACATTTTCGCTCTTTTTTCACTAAACACAATATATCTCGAGTTAGAAATGTACGATTATAACGTTGTTAGTACTTAAATGAAAGGTAATAAGATGATGAATAATCGTTTGTAATTGGATCTGTGATAAGTTAAATGGTTCAAAAATATCAATGCGAAAAGTCAAAATTTTCAAATAAAAATCATATTTTACAATGGACCTTTTCCGACAGAAAAGTATAAACCATTTAAAAAGAAAATTTTTTCTCTTCATTATTCTCTAACGTAAGTAATTTTTTCGAATTCAGCAGCTCAAAACACATAATAAAAGTTGATTTTCAACAAGTGTACATGATTTTTTTTATGTAAACTAGTGTAATTTTTGTACAATATAGTAACTACGAAGCTTGGTTTAGCCTTGCGTATTGTCTTGTTATTTCATATTGTTTTTTGTTTATTTCTAGAGTCGAACTTTTGGGATTGAAAATGAAAATAAATTACATTGACTTTCAATTTTAACACAAAAGATTTTTTTATTTTATTTATAGGTTTATTATAATGAAAATTACAATAAATAAAATTAAAATCAAGCAGTAGCAATTATAGCTATCGGTTTATGTTCATTAGTTATTTCATTTAAAATAAAGGAAAATAAAATACCATTTCATGGTTTCATTAAAAGAAATTAAGGTACTTCATTATTTGAGATATCGAAATCTCTTAAGTTTTCGTGCAAAAATATTATTTGATTAATTGTGACATATGACGTTGCTATTTTCGTTCGTTTTTCAGAAATAAGATAACGGGCTTGGGAAAAAACTCTCTCTGAAGAGGTACTTGTCGCTGGTGTCGCCAAATATTTTACAGCTTAACTTTTAACTATTTTTAAAATCCATGTGATATTTTATATATAAACAGGCGGTACTAAGCTTATGTTTCACAAAACCGCAAATAAAAGTGCAAAAATAATATAAAATTGCGTAATTATTTGGAAAATCTAAAATAGCATGAAAGAAAATGGCATCGCAAAATTAATGGTAAACTTAGTACCGCCTTTAATGCAAAAAAAACTTACGTTCGGGGAATCCATGGCTTACAAACTCTCCTTGCACACACACACAGTTTAATGACTACGCACCAACTATCCCACCATTTAATCTTTCAGCTCTGTTCAGAAGATGTTGAAAGCATAACAACTTGTTGCAAGCACTTTAGAACATGCATACAGGTTCTATAATGCTTGAAACTTTGATGCTTGGTTTCGAATAGAACCTTCAAAACATCGTTCGTTTGCAACCATGCAAGCGCAGGTTATGTTCTGATATTTGTTTTATTTGATGTTTGAAAGTTTTGCTATGTTTTGAAAGTTCTATTCATGTTTCAGAACATTTTGAAATTTGCAAATTCATATATGCTTGTGCAGACCTTTAGATAGAACAACTCCAACAAAAAGATGACGACTTAATGGCAATAAGGCATATACTGCGCAACAAAAACGAATATGACGGCTACATCTTAAAAGGTGGTGTATTGTACAAGATTATTGATGACGAAGAAATGCTGGAGGTGCCTAAAGGGATTCAAATTGCTTTAATCAAGAATGCTCATGAACGAGGCCATTTTTCAACGAAGAGTACCAAAGAGCTTCTTCGAAAGGATTATTACATCCCTAAGTTAGACGAGAAAATTTAAAGGGTGATATCCAACTGTATACCATATCTAGTATAAGATGTACAATCATATTTTTGCAGTTATCGACGCTTTCACTAAGTATTGTTGGTTATATTCTAACAAAACCACATCGGCGAAAGATGCTATAACCCAACTACAACAACAAAGTTTAATCTTTGGAAATCCAAATAACATCATACCATCAGCATGCGAAGATTTCAGAATCTATGTAACGACGAAGGCATAAATCTTATGTTATGAAAATAACAACAGGTTTGCACAGAGCCAATGGCCAAATAAAACGACTAAATAGCGTAATCGTGGCGGTGTAATCAAAACTGAGTCTGGAGGACCCAACAAAGTGGTATAAATATGTCGGAAACGAACAACGTAAAATTAATTCCACATATAATCGAAGTGTTGGTACAACTCCGTTTGAGATTTTGATTGGTACCCAAATGCGTAGAAAAGATTTTAGGCTCAAGGAACTTTTAGAGCAAGAATTTATGTCTTCATAATGACAATCGCGACCAAATAGCCTTGCAGCCAAACAACAGATTTTGGAGATACAATCAGAGAATAGACTAAACTACAAATTACGTCGTAGTACAAAATTGGTGAACTTGTCGCCATAAAAAGGACACAACTTGGAGGTGGTTTGAAGCTTCGTCCGAAGTTTTTGGGCCCATGGTCAAAGTCAAGCCGAAAGACACTTATGATGTGGTCAAGTGCGGGAAAAGCGATGGTCCCAACCAGACAACGACGTGTGCAGAGTATATGAAGCCGTGGTCAGATGATACTGATGACGATGAAGGCCTGATGCCCATGATTTCTAGTTCGCAACTCATTTAGTCAGTTCTAATCGTGACGCCGAAGAGGACGAATGTGTTACTTTATTCTATTCAATTTTTTTTAAACGAAAACCATATACGTACTTAATTTCTGTATCTTAACCCAAATCAAACTAACCTGAATCAGACTCTACAGAGTTTGCCCAAGGCTGTTTTATGGAGACCTTCCAAGGTTGATCCTTTTGAATGAGTCCAAGTTATGTGCAGAGGGTGGACTTTCGATACTGGTCTTTTAAAACTTTTTGTTTTATTGAAATCGCAATGTCAATAAGAATCCCGGGTCCATGCGTCAATTATTTGAACTCTGTGATATATTACCAAACAATTACATTTGGGTGCGGTTTGTTCGATGAATACCAAATGCAATATAAACTGTTATGAAGGCATGTAACTCCGAAAAATATGGCCTAAAATCAAAAAATTTAGGCCCTGTCACAAATTGGACCATTATGACTTGTGCCAAAGTAAGTATAAACCGTGATATCCAACACCGGAAACTGCACTTATATATCATATTTTAATACCGTGAAAACACATCCCAAAGGAATTGTCGGTCAGGCATTTGGGATTGGTTCATGTACGCCATTTGAGTTCTTGTTTTACTATCACTGGTATTTGAAATCTTCACCTACGATCCCAGTTCTTCAAAACAATAAACACTGACTCAACTGGTTAATAGTGTTTAGAAAGTAACGAGTATTTGATTACAACTACTCGTTACTGACTGTTTTTTGTGTACTCGGCACTATCAAATGAGTACTCAATAGGGCTGTTTTCTTTTTGCACTGGATGCAACATTTGCAGTGTTGCCAATTTGGTGCTTTTAGCACCAAATTTAGTGCTTTTTGATTTCTAAAAAGCACCAAATTGCATTTTTAGTGCCTTTTCAAAAAAAGCACCAACTTGGTGCTTTCTGGCATTTTCATTTAGTGCTTTTGGTGCTTTTTTTATTTTGAACAGTATTAAGTTTAATTGATACAAAAATTTTGACTAGACTTTCAAGAGCCGAAGAAACTCCAATGTATTGCCAAATATAGAATTTGATTGTTATGAAGTTGGTATTGATTATTTTTTAATTAATATTGTTATTTAGGGTATTCTGTAGGAAAGTAGAGCGATGAGTGTCGAATTTTTGAATTTGGTAAATATGTAATTAAAAACGTTTGTATTAAATTCACAAAAGCACGCACAACTGAAATAAGCAATAAACTCCTTCCATATATTAATATTTTGAAAGTTGAAAAACATCACTGATCAAAATGAATTGGACGAAAGCATTAAAACTGATCAAGGTGTATACTTGAATAGCGGTTCATAATGGTGAGTACTAAGTTTGAGTTTTGCCGCTAAAGTGAAAACTGTCTCAGTACAAATGGGCATAAAATTATGCATATTTGCTGCAAATTTTATTATAACTTGATGGGGATACTGGATGATAGCCAAAAACAAATTTTCACAAAGTTTGTATTCCTTAAAATAATTTATTAAAGAAAAGTAATTGTGAAAAATTGACTATTTTATATTTTAGCGGCTAAACTCGATCTTAATACCCACCTTAACTTCTTGAAATTCAATTCACAAAAGTTCTATAAAACATCTTCAGAAGTTTTTTTTTTTTTTTTTTTTTTTTTTTTTTTTTTTTAGTAGTAGAGCATTTAATTTCCGATTTTGTGGTGGAAGGTGGTATGTTAGAATTTATAATATTTTTTTGTGGTGCTTTTTGGCCTTGGGGAGTTGGCAACACTGAACATTTGTATGGGCTACAGTGCTGCCGCTACTACTTCAATCGAAGTATTTTGCTTCATTTTCACAAAATTTACTTCGTCACTCCTTCTTCCAAAAATCTGCTTCACTTTTTGTTCTGCTTCAAATTTTTAAAATTTTCCCCATATTACCTAATTGTTTTTCCTATTCCTTTAATTACGATGAATATAGCGGTTTTAATCATTGAATTATTAACCGATGTGGACCAATTTTTGCATAGGTGTTAGATACCATATAAAGGGTGATTTTTTAAGAGCTTGATAACTTTTTTTAAAAAAAAAACGCATAAAAAAAACGCATAAAATTTGGTTCTTTATTTGAAACGTTAGATTGGTCCATGACATTTACTTTTTGAAGATAATTTCATTTAAATGTTGACCGCGGCTGCGTCTTAGGTGGTCCATTCGGAAAGTCCAATTTTGGGCAACTTTTTCGAGCATTTCGGCCGGAATAGCCCGAATTTCTTCGGAAATGTTGTCTTCCAAAGCTGGAATAGTTGCTGGCTTATTTCTGTAGACTTTAGACTTGACGTAGCCCCACAAAAAATAGTCTAAAGGCGTCAAATCGCATGATCTTGGTGGCCAACTTACCGGTCCATTTCTTGAGATGAATTGTTCTCCGAAGTTTTCCATCAAAATGGCCATAGAATCGCGAGCTGTGTGGCATGTAGCGCCATCTTGTTGAAACCACATGTCAACCAAGTTCAGTTCTTCCATTTTTGGCAACAAAAAGTTTGTTAGCATCGAACGATAGCGATCGCCATTCACCGTAACGTTGCGTCCAACAGCATCTTTGAAAAAATACGGTCCAATGATTCCACCAGCGTACAAACCACACCAAACAGTGCATTTTTCGGGATGCATGGGCAGTTCTTGAACGGCTTCTGGTTGCTCTTCACTCCAAATGCGGCAATTTTGCTTATTTACGTAGCCATTCAACCAGAAATGAGCCTCATCGCTGAACAAAATTTGTCGATAAAAAAGCGGATTTTCTGCCACTGATTTTGGTAATAAAATTCAATGATTTGCAAGCGTTGCTCGTTAGTAAGTCTATTCATGATGAAATGTCAAAGCATACTGAGCATCTTTCTCTTTGACACCATGTCTGAAATCCCACGTGATCTGTCAAATACTAATGCATGAAAATCCTAACCTCAAAAGAATCACCCTTTACTTACACCATGTACCAAATTTCAGATGAAATTTGGTTCTCTTAGAGGCTCCGCAAGCCAAATCGGGGGATCAGTTTATATGGGGGCTATATATAATTATGGACCGATGTGGACCAATTTTTGCATGGTTGTTAGAGATCATATGCTGAAACCATGTACCAAATTTCAGCTGGATCGGATGAAATTTGCTTCTCTTAGAGTCCCCGCAAGCCAAATTTGGGGGTCCGTTTATATGGGGGCTATACGTAAAAGTGGACCGATATGACCCATTTGCAATACCATCCGACCTACATCAATAACAACTACTTGTGCCAAGTTTGGAGGAGCAAAATTCATCCGATTCGGTTGAAATTTGGTACGTGATGATAGTATATGGTATCCAACAACCATGCAGGAATTGGTTCATATCAGTCTATAATTATATATAGCCCCCATATAAACCGGTCCCCAGATTTGACCTCCAGTGTCTTTTGGAGAAGCAAAATCTATCCGATCTGGTTGAAATTTGGTACGTGGTGATAGCATATGATATTTAACAACCATGCCAAAAGTGGTCCATATCAGTCCATAATCATATATAGCCCCCATATAAACCGATCACGAGATTTGGTTTTGGAGCCTCTTGGAGGAGCAAATTTCATCCGAGTCAGTTTAAATTTGGTACATTGTGCTAGTATGTGGCCGTTAACAACCGTGCCTAACTAGGTCCATATCGGTCTATAGTTATATATAGCCCTCAGATAAATCGATCCCCAATCACACAAAAATTGGTCCATATCAAGTTCATAATTCTATATAGCCCCATATAAGCGACCCCCATATTGCAATTCTGGCTCTCTACGTACTGTGCAAAAGCCCATGTCGATTCGTAATTATTTGTGACTTACCTATACATAAATTTTTTGTCTGATATATACCACGTGGACCTTTTCTATAGAAATAAAATTTTGACAAAATTTTCTATAGAAATAAAATTTTGATCCCCAGATTTGACCCAGGGTGCCTTTCCGAGAAGCAAAATCTATCCGATCTGGTTGAAATTTGGTACGTGGTGGTAGCATATGATATTTAACAACCATGCCAAAAGTGGTCCATATCATTCCATAATCAAATAAAGCCCCCATATACACCGATCACGAGATTTGGTTTTGGAGCCACTTGGAGTAGCAAATTTCATCCGAGTCAGTTGATATTTGGTACATTGTGCTAGTATATGGCCGTTAACAACCATGCCTAATTAGGTCCATATCGGTCTATAGTTATATATAGCCCTCAGATAAATCGATCCCCAATCACACAAAAATTGGTTCATATCAAGTTCATAATTGTATATAGCCCACATATAAGCGACCCCCATATTTCAATTCTGGCTCTCTACGTACCGTGCAAAAGTCCATATCGATTCGTAATTATTTGTAGACTTACCTATACATACTAACAATTTAGAAAACGATGTTAAGAAGTTTTAAGATACCACAACCCAATTAATTCGATTGTGGATGACAGTCTTTCGTAGAAGTTTCTACGCAATCCATGGTGGAGGGTACATAAGATTCGGCCTGGCCGTATATACTTGTTTCTCTTAGAATTTGCTTCATTTTTATTGTTTCATTGTTTTTCGATATAATGAATTTTATGAATGCTATTTAAGAACTGAAGTATCTAAAACACTATTCTATTAATTTCTTTGCCTTAAAATATCGTCGAAGATAGAGAACTTGCCATGTTGCTAAGCCTAAGAGACAGCACATACTGAAAATGCTGAAGAACAGCACTCTACTGTTAGTTTTTTCTGCAATTAAAAACAAAAGTATTAACTAAGATGTTCTGTGGACGCCAATTTTTTGCTTACCATTCGTATCTCTCATTTCTTCCTCTCGTTTACGCATCAAAGCAAAATCACGAACAATGGAATCAGACAAATCTTCCAACCTTTTCAAGTCAACTTCTAATGGTTTAATTTTTGAAGCTTCAGCGATCTAAAATATGAATACTTAATTGAAAGAATGTTTGTTGTAGTTATTATTATCAAACTTACACCCTCATAATTTTTCGTTTCTACACCTTTTCTCGTGATCAACGAAACTTCCTGGACTACTCCCCTTTGATCTAAAGAGCATAAAGATCATATATAATTTTTCGGCATTAGAAAAATATAACTTACGTGGAGGCACTTTTGAAATGAAGCAAATCTCATAAGTATCATAAATTTCGGACATGAAACTAAACTTTCCTTTTGTTATATGCTCTTTCTGGGACAAGATATGACCTTTTGAATCGCGTGCCTAATAATTACATTTTTATAATTGTTTATGAATTTTAGTGAAAATCACATTTCTTACAATATAATCCATGACTTGCCCTGGTACGTCGGAAACCTCGTATTCGCCCATAACTAGTTGATTGGCTTGCATGTCTTCCTATAAATATTTAAGAAACTTTGTTAAAGGCCATAAATCGAATAATTTAGCATTACCTGCAAACATTTTTGTGTATTTGGCGACAGATGAAACATTACACAACTTGTTTGGCAAATTAATGCACAAACTGCAATGAGTATAATAATCTTCATTTTAACAATCTCTAAACCAATGCAGCCAAAAAGGTGAGGTGGCTGTAATTTCAGCAAGTTCTACTATATAGTGTTGGGAAAGTAACGAGTATTTCATTACAAGTACTCGTTACTGACTAATTTATTGAGTACTCGTTACAATTAAATGAGTACTCAATATCTTCAATACAATCCCAATAAACACAAACGTTTAAAAAATGCTAACCCAATAAACACAGGATGAGCGTTTTTCAAATGCAACAACTTTTCAGTTTGAAGGCCGGTATGCACCTCTAGCGAAATTTTCGGTAGCAAAGATTTATTTAAGTCTACAACAAAAAAACAGGGCTGTGTACTCAAATTTTAAACCAGCTAATCGCTTTTACAAATTGTTAATATATGTTCCAAATATTCCTAAAATAAATTGTTATTATTTACCCTGCCAGCATTTCAATGTTCCATTTCATCCTCATCGCTACCACAGACTCGTAAGTGACACTGCAACAATCGCCAACTGTGATAGTATTTTGCCATCACTATTCGCATGAAAGTATTTTGCCATCACTATTGTTACAAGAGTCATTTTATATTTTGTGAAACACCAAGCGCAACTGGCTTATTATAATTTATTTCACTGAAAACGAAAATAAAGTGCTGAAAATATAGTTATTACGCTTAAAATTGTGAAAAGTAAATTGGTGAACAATTTTTGACTTTCCAAATGGTATAAAGTGATAGTTTTTCAAATATTTTTCCAGACACGCTGCCTCCATTGGGAATAAAAGTACTGGCTGATAGACGCTACAACATTTAACTTACAACTTGTAACTCAACATCAATCTCTTATTAATGCATAAAAATGTGTTAAATGTGATGTGATAGCCGTATAAATGTTATATTTATGAGAATTTATAAATGTTTCATAAAATTAATAAACATGTAAACAATCGTGTTTTACTTGACCACAATGATTCTTTTACAACTATCTTAAAATGCACTTTGTTTGATTGTTTGAAGGGGCTCTTATTGGCGTCCTTCTAAATGTATCCAGAAGGGCTCCTAATAATTGCACTCATGCGATACTTTTTTGTAGTAACTTGGCGTGGTACAACTTCTCAATAGTGACGGCGCTTTTCCGAGGAGTTTTGGATATCGTATACGACTGTTTTCGACGTAGTGGGGATTCTCTGAAGCGCCCCCAAATTCAAAAAATGTTGGCAGGGTACAGACCTTTTAAAACTTTTACGCACACAATGATTGTAATAAATTAAATGTTTGCTGCCAAAATATGCTTTTGACAACCCTGTTATTTTCATTAGAGGTGCGTACCAGCTTACGAAATTGAACGCTACCGAAAATTTCGTTAGCATAAATAGCAATGCATTTCTTATAGGAATGAAATTTTTCGCTAGAGGTGCATACCGGCCTTGAGGGTAAATATAATTTTCAACATAAATTCAACTTGACTTGAAATAGCTCATCTTCAATACATCTTCAAATTGTTTGCGAATTATTTCCAATTTGCCAAAATGTTGACGAAATCTTTGAAAAGGTGTTGAAGATAATATGAGAAAACTTGGACAAAACACTACCCTAACCCTGCCAACATTTTTGGAATTTGACGACACTTCTGAGAATCTCCACCACGTCGAAAACAATCGTATACGATATCAAAAACTCGTCGGAAAAGCGCCGTCACTATTGAGAAGTTGTACCACGCAAAAGTTACTACAAAAAGGTTTCGCATGAGTGCAATTATTAGGTGCCTTTATAGATCAATTTAGCACGACGCCAATAAGGGACCCTCCAAACAATCAGAAAAAGTGCATTTTAAGATAAGGGCTGTTTTCTTTTTGCACTGGATAGAACTTTTGTATGGCAATCGTTGCACTGGTGTTCTATCCAGTGCAACTATCAGTGCAAGTCGCACCAGAGTCACCATTATATGCGAATTTTGTAGTTGTCAAAATATGAATTGGCAACTAACTAAAATACTGGGGAGGAACACATCTCAAGTGAATGTCACATACTGAAAAGAAGAAGAAACAAAAGCAAATGTAAATAAACAAAACAGAAGTATTTGTTTAAATTTTGTTTCACTGCAACAAAAACAGGAATATGTATCGAATTATGTAGAAATATCTAGTGGCCCAACTTTAAATGTAGCGTCTCTAACAACTTCCAATAAAGGAACTCTCACGGAAGTGACGATTTCATTTGGACATTTCGTCAAAGGCCTTCTCTGTATTTCGTGAGACTCACAATAATTATGGAGTTCGAAAAAATTTAACCGCGCCTTAAATTTTTACAAAAACACCTTAAATGGCATGAGAATCAGTGAAATGTGTTTTATTTTCCTACAAATCAAAGTTTAAATTGCATGGCTCGGGTGGTGGAAGTTTAGTACGAAGGTCCAAAGAAAAGTCTTAATCCAAGAAATAAAAACAGTTCCTTCAATAATGGTGGGGGTAATATTATGGTCTGGGGGTCGTTTTTTGGACATGTTATGGCTCCGATTTATAGAGTATAGAGGGCACTATGCTTTTGGAAATCTTCAAAAACAGTTTGTCCCATGTAATATTACCATAGCAATCACGGGAAATACCGTCTACATGGATTATTCAGTGCGATCATGATCTCCAGCACTCGTATAGTGTGCTAAAACAACTTATTTCTAATGAAAAAGTGTGTGTACTTGTACTCTATGTTTCGAATTCAGGCCAATGTCGTTCCTATGTTTAATAAAAAAATAATGTATTATACCCTTCATTGTGGACCAAATTCATTGATACCATCTCAAGTTTGTTGCGAGCTATATAAAGGTTGATATTCCCATATGCATGAATTTGAATCTGCACCGATTTAGACAAAATTGTATACACTTCAACAAAATCTATGTACTTAATATTTGAATCTAACTTTATGGGACGAAACATAATTTTAGTCAAAAAAAAAAAAAAATAAAATAATAATAATAAGAAAATCTGAAGTCTGGCGGGGCAGACTATAATATACACAACTTTGTATTTAGATCCACATTTTGATAAAATCTCAATCCTTCAATTTTGTTGAGTGCTTTGTATAAAGGTTTATGTTGCTATTTACCTCACTCGATTTGGACAATGTATATTGTAATACTTCTATAAAGAGTGCGACGCAGGGTATACATTTTTAGGCAATTTCGCAAAATTGAATTTATAATCGGTCGAAAGATTTATATTAGAGGTTTTTTAAGAATCAGTGACCATCAGCACGAAATAACATTATATGAAAATTTACTATAGAAATACATTTTCAATAAATATGCTAAATTTTGAGAAAATTTTCTATAGAAATAAAATTTTGACAAATTTTTCTATAGAAAAACAAGTAAGGAAAGTCTATAGTCGGACAGGGCCGACTATATTATACCCTGCACCACTTTGTGATCTACATTTTCGACACCATCTGAATTCCTTCAAATTTTTTGAGTGGTATATATAAAGATTTATGTTAATATTTAAGACCAAAATTCTATTGACTTAAAATTTATGTCGGCTAATGCCCTGGAGTGGAACACAATGTTAGTAAAAAACAAGTAAGTAAAGTCGGGCTGGGCCGACTATATTATACCCTTCACCACTATGTATACCAACATTTGTGTTACCACCTTAACTACTTCAAATTTGCTGGGAGCTATGCAAAGGTTTGCATTTCCAGATACAAATACTTATAATGAAGAGAATATTTGTACAAAAACACTAGAATTAAAATCGGCTATCACCATGGGATGAAACACAATGTTAGTAAAAAATATGGGAAATATGAAGCGAGAGAAATTTTAATGCAAGTGTACAAAAGGACATTTATGATTTATCAGGCGATACATATGTATACCAAATATAGGAAAATTTTAGTAATATTTGCAATTTTTGCTACTCACCAGTGGCGATTTTAAAAGGATATTGGTAGATCTCGCCAAGATATGTGGTCAAGTGTGGGTTGTAACATATTATTTGGTCAAGTCGAGCGACTTGGAGCCTTATTTAAAAATCAACTGTTCTGTGGAAATTCTGGCACTACAGGATATGACTAAGATATGAGGAAATCATCACAGAATTTTGTCTAAAGTGTGGAAATTTTGGTCATATTTGTAATAACTGGAAACACGAATATATGGGGGTTTTATCTAAATCTGAACCAAATCAGATCAAACTTTACACACTTAAATATCTAAAATATTAAAGATTTTAACCAAATTTAACACACATAACGACACCTAAATCTGAATCGATTTCAATCAAATTTACCAAGCATTGCTAGAATGTTAATTCTACTCTCTGTGCAAAACTTCACGAAAATCGGTAGTAAACTTTGGCCTCTGTTGTCATATGAGTCTAAATCGGACGAAAATTTCAATCAAATTTTGCACTCGTGACTATATGGCCAAGCGTTATGTTTGAGCAAAATTTCAACCAAATCAGGGTAAAACTCAGGCTGAATCCATATAAGTGCATATCGTACGAAAGATATATATGGAAGCTATATCTAAATCTGAACCGATTTCAATAAAATTTGGCACATTTGACTATACTACCAATTGTACTCCTAGTGCAAAATTTCTACCAAATTTGGGTTAAAATCTGGCTTCTAGGGCCGTATAAGTGGACGAAAGATATATATGGGAGCTATATCTAAATCTGAACCGATTTCTTCCAAAATCAATAGGGTTCTATTCTGACCCAAAACACATACTTGTGCCAAATTCGAAGTCGATTGGGCTTAAATTGCGACCTAGACTTTGATTACAAAAATGTGTTCACGGACAGACGGACATGGCTATATCGACTCAGGAGCCCACCCTAAGCATTTTTGCCAAAGACCCCATGTGTCTATCTCGTCTCCTTCTGGGTGTTGCAAACATATACACTAACTTATAATACCCTGTTCAACAGTGTGGCGCAGGGTATAAAAATTTTATAAATTGTTGTTCATTAGGCCGTGAAGTACAAAAATATAACAGCAGACATCTACTGCTGTTTTTAGCAGACTTTTTCTATGAGTATACTGGAAGTCGAGTCTGAATTTGGAAAATAAAGTTGTTAACTCGTTTTAAAGGATTTTAATAGCATATGGAGAACAAAAGCTGAAAAAATTAAAACTTAAAATTCGCTTCCTAGAAAGAAGTACACCAAACCGAAATTTAAAAAAAAAAATGTGTCTTAAAAATATCCTTACTAGTATTCTCCGCTTCTTTGGCTCGGATTTAAAATAAAAGGAAAAAAAGGAAAGGGAAAAAGTAAATTTTTAAAGTAAAGACAAAATCTTTGTAACAGGACATGCCTTTTTTTGAGTGTATACTGCTTAATTTTCATAAATAAGGAAATTCGGTTCATCTCCCAAACCTATACCAATGATACCCTTGCTTATGTTTACTAATTCGCATGGGGTGGTTTAGGGTATGATATAGTCGGCCCCGCCCAATACCGATATGGACCAATTTTTGTATGGTTGTTAGAAACCACATACTAACACCACGTACCAAATTTCAACCGGATCGGATGAATTTTGCCCCTCCAAGAGTCTCCGAAGGTCAAATCTGGGGATCGGTTTATATGGGGGCTATACGTAAAGTAATGCGATATGGCCCTTTTCCAATAAGATACGACCTATATCAATAACAACTTCTTGTGCCAAGTTTCAAGTCGATAGCTTGTTTCGAACGGAAGTTGGCGTGATTTCAACAGACGGACCGACCATCATCGGGTCGTATTTTTTCCAAAATGAGGCCGGTCAGGCAGTTACTGTGAATGGTGTTCGCTATCGTAAGATGATAACGAACTTTGTATGGCCCGAATTTGCCCCACAGCTAACGAAACAATGCCTCTTTTGCGCAACAAATTTAATGTCCGTGTTATCTCACGTAATGGCAATGTCAATTGACCGCCAAGATCATGTGATTTGACACCGTTGGACTTTTTTCTTTGTGGTTATTTGAAAGAAAAGGTGTACGTCGATAAGCCAGCAACAATTCAATAGCTAAAGGACGAGATAATTCGGCACATTAACGGCATAGAACCTCAATTATGCCCCAGCGTCATCGAAAATTTGGACCATCGGATGGAGGTGTGCCACCGAGGTCGCGGCGTCTATTTGGCCTATAGTTTGTTCCATACATAATTGAGTAATACGAATATATCATAATAAAATAAAATTACAATAATGTCCTAAATAGTTTGTGTTTTATTCAAAATCAACATCGGCCCTTGAAAATTTAACCACCCTATTCTTTATGGGGTCTTAGAGCAATTTTTCGATCTGCTACAAACGGAATGACAAACTTAAAAAACCACCATCTTATGGTGGAGGGTATAAAAATAGCATTTGGAATAGTATATAATAATAAAATTGCCTTCTTCATCATTATTTAGAAAATATTCACCAAGACAGTATGATTTTGGTTTGGATTTTGCGGTAAAATTTAAAATTTTCATGAATTTTTTAGATATTTACGCTTCATTTGTGTATAATTTTTCTATTCTTTAGTTAACCCTCTAATGCCCAATCCCGCCTTTAGGCGGGCTTCAATAAATAAGGAAGCTTTTAGTAAAACACACCTTAACACAATAAAAATGGGTAAAATAAAAAGAAAACAGTTGGAACTGTTCAAGAGGCTTTGCAGCATATACTGAATTTTACCTATAAAACTTTCTTGTTTAGTTTTCTTGCTTTTGTGTCGTTAACATTAAATATTTATTCAGATGGCCAAAAAATTGGGGCATTAGAGGGTTAATTATACAAACATAATCCAAAAATGAATAAAGTTAAGTTAATTTGCTGAAGAAATAATAATTCCGATAACTAAAATAAACCTAATTTTTTTAATGGTTACATTTTCTTAATACATTTTAAAATAATAAAAACTTTTGTCTTACACTTTTCGACATTTTTATTTTCACGGCGAAAGCATAGGGAAACCTTGAAAATAAAAAATGTAAAAACAAGTGTAATGAAACTTAGTTTTTATTGATGGAACCATGAACGCCTAAATGTTTTTTACCATATTTAAAATTTTTGAAAGAAAATCTTCACTCCAGCGCCTCTATAATGGGATTTCGTGATAAAGACTCCTTGTTCCAACAAGCAAACACCTGAAACACACGGCCTGGGATGTGAAAATATGGCTCCTTCACAACACTAAATATCTCAAAACGCAACCACAAAGCCCAGGTAGCAACCCCATTGAAAACTAGGATCTCATTTGGAACCGTGGATCGGACAAAACCAAATTTCATCTTGGACAGCCCTTAAAAAAAGTGTTACAAGAAGAATGGGGCAAAATCTCTCAAGAAACGTGTCGATGCCAAGACGACTGGAAGCCATTTGCGCTAACAAAGGGTACTATTCCAAATACTAAGTGGACCAAAATAATGTCTCATACAATGTGATTACTGATACGACGAATACTTTTGTGAGCTTTTTTTGTAGTTTTTTGATTTAATGATTAAAAATAATACAATAAAATTAATTTCACGATTTTTGTTTACGTTTTGCTGTTATGTATATCCATGGAAACATTTTAATAAAACTTTTTCATATAAATGTTAAGCGGTTTGCGATTTCAAGATATAAAAAAGAATATTTTTGTGAGTCACTGTATATGTTTTGTTTTTGTTTTTTGTATGACTTGTTTTATGGTCTAAAACAGCAAGAAATCCCTTTCTCAACTAAATATACAAATAAACTTGCGATATTTGTTTGTGGCTGGTGGTGGTGATGTTTTTCTCTGCCTACAATTATTGGTATTTCGTTCCAAAGAAAAACTTATAAACCAAGGTGGCTATTAAACCCAAGACAAAAGGCATCAGCCATGACTTCATTACGATTCCTCGTTCTTTTGCTCAGTATTCCATGTGGGTTCGGATTTTTCTGGAACATTTGTACGCTCTTCAGCAACTAGTTAACCGATTTTGTATTGTTGCATCATTTCACGGGCATATGAACTGTGACCAACTTCTTCGAAATTTTCTGTAGCATCTTTACCAGCTTGTTCGATCAAGACTTCTTCACCACCAGGATGCTCATTGAGAAAAGGGGTCACTTCATACACGTTGTTGTGGATTATGAACCAATTCTTTTCTTTTGTAATATTTTTGGCATCTTCGGCGTGGGTAAATTATTTTAAATTTTGCGATGACATGGTGTTTAATTAAATAATTTGTGGTATTAAGTTGAATTATATTTCCTGTATATTCTCTCCCTCTTGTGATGGCTGGCCGAAGTCTGTAATTCTACGTTAACTAGGCTTTTGTGATTTTGATGCAATTGGCATATCCATTTCTATACCACACATGCTTGTGGTATTAGCCACTTTTAAATCCACCACTTGAGCAAATTCCCATATTTCCACGCGTTTGGTTGATAAACATGACGCACTGAATCTGTTTCCACGCACGTAGCTGTTGCCAGCAGTCATTTGTTTTTGAAAGGCAAGCAGCAAATCCTTTAAAATTAATAATCACTCTTTCGTTTTTGGTACACTTATTTCTATAAATTGATTATTAAATGTATACCCCCTATTTTTATTTGTAAACAATAACTTTGATTTTGACATTTGACGACCAAGTGTTGCCAATCAAAATCGAAATTTGAACTGAAATTTTTTTTGCGTTTTATTTTAGCACTGGTTATCAGTGCAAAAAGAAAACAGCCCTATAGTTGTAAAAGAATCATTGTGGTCGAGTAAAACACGTTTGTTTAGATATTTATTAATTTGTGTAAACATTTACAAATTCTTAAAAATATAACATTTATACCACTATCACATTACATTTTAAATAATTTTTGGCATTAATGATGATGTTGAGTTACAAGTAGCGAGTTACATGTTGCAGCGTCTATCAACTAGTGTTTTTATTTGATGGAAGCAGCATGTCTGTAAAATATCTGAAAAACAATCACTTTATTCCATTTGGAAAATCAAAAATTGTTCACCAATATACCTTTCGCAATTTTAAGCGTATAATCTATGTTTTTAGAACTTTATTTTCGTTTTTATTTAATTAAAATATAACAAGCTGGTTGCGCTTGGCGTTTCACAAAAAATAAAATCGT
The DNA here is from genome assembly GCF_050003625.1 of Haematobia irritans. Classification (NCBI taxonomy): domain Eukaryota; kingdom Metazoa; phylum Arthropoda; class Insecta; order Diptera; family Muscidae; genus Haematobia; species Haematobia irritans. Next base: position 87,088,249 of record NC_134397.1, on the reverse strand, counting down.
AGTAGGGATGGCAAAATACTTTCATGTACTTTTTGATGTACCTTTTCATGATGGTTGAAGTGACATTTACGAGTCTGTGGTAACGATGAGGATGAAATGGAACTTTGAAATGCTGGCAGGGAAAATGCAACGAAAAAAAACATGTGGTTTTCAATACTTATTTGTGCAACGAAGTTCGTGGTCAATTGCAAGAAATTAAAAAAATGAAAAATTTTAGACAAATAACCAAATAGTTTATAAAAATAGGTAAGTGAAAATAAAAAATGAATAAAACTTTAAGGAAGTCATAAAATGTATATCTCTTTGCAGAAAACTAAAATTATGGATTCTACGTTCTTGAAAACATTAAAAAGATGACCGATGAAAAAATGGTGGACAATTAACTGGAACTCCTTCAAATAGTTTATAATAATTGGTACGTCAATATGAAAAATTAAATCAACATTTTAGAGAAGTCACTAAATTTAAATCTCTTTGCAGAAAACTAACATCTTTGGATGCTACATTCTTGCAAACATTAAGAAGCTGAGCAATAAAAAATGAGTGGCTTATCGACAAGAAAAAGTTTCCAGACAAGAAAAAGTTTCCAGAAACATTACAAGTGTACCCCCCCATGATATTAATAATGTCAAACTAAAATGGCAGATCACTCAAGTTTTGTTTGTATGTGTAGTGTTGTTGTGTTTGTGTATGTGTAGTGTTGTTGTATTGTTGAATGCATATATAAAACATCAACATTGTTGAATACTAAACGTAAACAAAGCCTTTGACAAGATGAATGTCGATATTAGTCACCTGATTGCATGACTTTACCTCTTTAATATGCCTTGCCGCCTCACTAGCAATTTCAAATCCAGTGGTCACCACCACGGTTCCCACAAAGGATAATAACGCCATTTCATTTGCCAATGTTGTTACCTTGTAAGCTACACTTGTAGTTTAGTCAATGCATGGCTTTAAGCTGAGATCAAAAACAACAATAACGAAAATGAATAAATTATACATAATTCATAGAATTTTGGCTTTGACTTTTAATTAGAAGTGGCGATATCATTTATACAAATTTTGGTTGAAAAGTATTTGCAACAATAGGGCTGTTTTCTTTTTGCACTGGATGCAATATTTGTATGGGATATCCAGAACATCGTTGCACTGGTGTTCTATCCAGAACATCTCATCAGTGCAAGTCGTGCCGATGTTACCAGATTGTATTTTTATAAAGTGACGCTTCATCGATTCACAATAGCAATTTATCGTGACTATTTTTTCGAAAAACATGAAATTCAAAGTGGTACAGTGTCATAAATAATCGCAGCAGTAAATATTTATTACTAATTGGAGAATTTCATACATTAAGGCCGGTACTCTGTTCGGTTTTCGCGTTGAAACTCCATACAAAATTAAAAAATGCGAAAAACTAGCGAAAATTTGCCATTTGTGGTACTTTGTTTTTTTCGAGTTGAAAAACTGACGTGTATAGCATGGCACCATTTGCAATGTGAATTAAGAAATAATTTATTTATTAAAACTATTTTTGTGGGTTTATAACACAAACACGGATTATATTTTTGTTCCGAAACTATCCCTGCCAACATTTTTTGAATTTGGGGTCGCTTCTGAGAATCCCCAGTACGTCGAAAACAATCGTATACGATATCAAAAACTCGTCGGAAAAGCGCCGTCACTATTGAGAAGTTGTACCACGCCAAGTTACTACAAAAAGGTTTCGCATGAGTGCAATTATTAGGTGCCTTTATAGATCAATTTAGAACGACGCCAATAAGAGACCCTCCAAACAATCAGAAAAAGCACATTTTAAGATAGTGGTAAAAGAATCATTGTGGTCGAGTAAAACACGTTTGTTTAGATATTTATTAATTTGATTAATCATTTACAAATTCTTAAAAATATAACATTTATACCACTATCACATCACATTTAACATAATTTTTTGCATTAATGATGATGTAGAGTTACAAGTCGCCAGTTACATGTTGCAGCGTCTATCAGCCAGTGTTTTTATTCGATGGAGGCAGCGTGTCTGTAAAATATTTGAAAAACAATCACTTTATTCCATTTGGAAAATCAAAAATTGTTCACCAATATACCTTTCGCAATTTTAAGCGTAAAATCTATGTTTTCAGAACTTTATTTTCGTTTTTATTTAAAAAAAATATATCAAGCTGGTTGCTCTTGGCGTTTCACAAAAAATAAAATGGCTTTTGTAAAAGTAGTGATGGCAAAATACATGTATGAAGTACATTTTGTACTTTATGATATGCTGCCCCCCATCACAGTAGGATGGTTGTAGTGACATTTACGAGTCTGTGGTAGCGATGAAGATGAAATGGAACTTTGAAATGCTGGCAGGGATACAAAGGATCAAAGGAGCAGCAGATCAATTGCCCAAGGAAAATAAAATGTTAATTTTGTAATAACAAACAGCAACCACCAACTTAATTCAATATCGCTCCCTGTAAAATAGCGCTCCAAGTTACCTAAATAAACACAGCTTTCTATGTGCGAAATAATGGTTTCAATAAAAATTTTTCGCAAGGATGAACATAGTACCGGCCTTTAAAAATGCAAGATTTCACTTTTTTCTGTGATTGTTTTTAAACAGCTGATGACAGTGTTGCATATTGTTGGAGATGTCCTGGATAAAGGTGGGTATTAAGTTCGAGTTTAAGGTGAGTATTAAGTTCGAGTTTAGCCTCTAAAATCGCTAAAGTGAAAACTAAATCAGTAAGAAAAATGCATGAAATTATATATATTTGTTGCAACTTTTTTTATAACTTGATGGGGAAAAGCCCAAAGCAAATTTTCACAAAGTTTGTATTCCTTAAAACGGATTATTAAAGAAAAGTAATCGTGAAAAAATGACGTTTTTAGCGGCTAAACTCGATCTTAATACCCACCTTTAGCAGCTAAAAACGTAATTTTTTCACGATTAATTTTCTTTAATAATCCATTTTATGGAATACAAACTTTGTTTTGGGCTTTTCCCCATCAAGTTATAATAAAATTTGCAACAAATACGTATAATTTCATGCATTTTTCTTACTGATTTAGTTTTCACTTTAGCGATTTTAGCGGCTAAAGGTGAGTATTAAGTTCGAGTTTAGCCGCTAATTTTCACTAAAGTGAAAACTAAATCAGTAAAAAAGTCATAAAATTATACATATTTGTTGCAGATTTCATTATAACTTGATGGGGAATATACCCACCTTAAAGGTGAGTACTATGTTCGGCTTTTTCACCAAAACACTAAATTAAAAGTACAAATATATTTATGAAAACGATTATATTTTGATCAAGTCTTACCAAATAATGGATGGAAAAGATCCAAGGAATTGATTGCAACTAATTTTATATTTCTAAATTAATTAATTAAAAAAAGTAACCGTGAAAACAAGCTGGGTTTCAGCTTGAAAACTGAACATAGTACTCAGCTTAAACTCGAACTTAATACCCACCTTAAAGGCCGGTACTCTGTTCGGTTTTCGCGTTGAAACTCCATACAAAACCAAAAAATGCGAAAAATTTCCGAAATTTTTTCCATTTGTGATACTTTGTTTTTTCGTGTTGAAAAACTGACGTTTATAGCACGGCGCCATTTGCAATGTGAATTAAGAAATAATTTATTTATTAAAAACTATTTGTGCGGGTTTCTAAATCAAACACGGACCATATTTTTGTTCCGAAACTATACAAAGGATCAAAGGAATAGCAGATCAATTGCCCAAGGAAAAATAAAATGTTATTTTGTAAAAACAAGCAACACCACCAACTTAATCCAATATCGCTCCCTGTAAAATAGCGCTCCAAGCTACCTAAAAAAACGCCGCTTTCTATGTGCGAAATAATGGTTTCCATAAAAATTTTTCGCAAGAATGAACATAGTACCGGCCTTTAGTGGGTGTTGGGGATTCCTTCAGTAAATTGGAAAGGAATTTAATATGCAATCCCTTTAACAATTATACCAAGGAAACCGACCAGTCTGGTAACCTGCTAACGTTTACTGAAATTTTTGTTTTACCAACACTCTAGCAATTTGATTCTCTCTCCTTTTTTACCAACACCAAAGCAATTCGATCCTCTCTTTACATTGATTTCTTTCCAATGCTAAATTTGTTTTCTATCCCTTTTTAACGAAAGACTGGTTTTTCTTATTCTTCGATCCCGTTAGAATATATAAGGGTACAGAAAAATTTAGATGGGCTGATGATGAGGCGCGAAAAAAAGTCAGTCAGAGATTGGACGTGAAAAATACAAGTCGATAGCGGTGCGGTGTGTTTTTTAAGAATTTGAAAAGAAATTTTCTGTAATGGACAGAAACTAATACTTAAAAGAGATTATTTATCAAGACAATTCAATTAAATGTGTGCCAAATGTGAAAAAGAAAAGATACCTAAGAAAAAAAAAAATTAAAAAGCAAAAGAAACCAATTTAAAGTATAAGCTGAATTCTTTTCAAATTGGTATCATATGTAAAAACAACAGAAAAACTACGTGAAAACTTAAGAAAAAGGATTTTATTTTTCAATTGTACCAAATGTGTAAACGACAGCCCCATTGATTTCTAAACTTTTTCTTGAATAATCCATTCTGAAAGGTACATATGGATATATTCTTAAATAACATGCCGGCCCATGCATTAGCTTGGGCAATAAGAAAATACACACAAAAAAATTTCCAAAGTTAAAACCGTCCAGCTAAAGCGAGAACATATTACTATGGCAAACAGTAACTAATAATTTCAATTGAATAATTAATGAAAATTATGTGCCAATAACTTAAATCAAAAAAAGATAAGGAGAACCAAAAATTGTTTTGTTAACATATACCTCGATAAATATATGTATATATACGATCCGCTTAACACCCATAGACATTGTTCATAAACGAAGTTCGTACAACAACAATTTTCAAGATTAGCAAAGCAAAACCCCTTTATCAAAGACTACAACAACTCAATCAACACAAATCTGTTCTAAGAAAGCCCAACAACAACATCTTCATCAGTCAATAAGCTTACATAATTCCTGTAAAGCCAACAGAATTTGGATTAACAGACACCATTGTAGCAGTCACCATAGGATATCAAATACTAACATGTAGTTTAAGTACAGTATGTAAGTAGAATAAGTTATGTACATACCTAAGAACAACAAAAATATATTTTTTGTATATATCTTTTCTTCTCTTTCAACAAATTTACATTGATTTATATTTACATTATTCACATATCCTTAGGATAGTATCTTTATTATCTCTATAAATTTTTTTTTCATATTTAATATCAATTGGTATATATATATATATATATAGAGTTTTTTCCATTCCTCTTCATTTATTTTACTGAATTGCCATAAGAGTATGTATGGAAAAGAAGGACTATATCAATAAATTTATATTTTTAATAATGAAATCTTAAATCCTCTTTCTTATTTCTATGAGAGATGAAAGCTAAATTAAGAGCCAGCGGGTATGTCTAGATAGATATCACTATACAGGGGTAGCTTTAAATTAGGAGTGTGGCAGAGCTACTACGGCGTTTCGAATGTGAAATACGGGAGGGAAAAGTACACTCGGAGTGACAATAACATCACGTCACCATTTCTTTTACTGACTTTATTGCTTGGTTATTTTTCTGGACATCACTTCATAGGTTTTGACGATTATATATGTGGTGTAGGATATGGCATTATTTTTACTATGATTACGCGGCGAATAATTTGGGTCGAAGAACCACCACTCTTGGCAGAGCTGGCCACCTTACAACTTTTATGCCATCAACCCTTCTTATTGCCGATATTTAAATAATTTATAAATTTGAAAAAAAAAAAAATATTTCATAAAGACACGCGTAACATAGATGGCGCCCAACGAAATACTTTGAAGCGGTCCAAGCAACAGTCTAATTAATTTTAGTGGTATTGTTCTAACTTATCGTATAATTTTGATTTGCTTAACAAAAGCCCCAGGCTTTCTGGGAATTCGGAAATATAAATGAATTGTACGATTGAGAAATATTAAACGATTGTCTTCAAGATTTGCATGATCACGTACGATAAATACAATGTTCACTGAAATATATATATATATATATATATATATATATATATATATATATATATATATATATATATATATATATATATATATATATATATATATATATATATATATATATATATATATATATATATATATATATATATATACTGTTACGTTTTTATATTGAGGCGTATTTAATTACCCGATAATTAAAAAGACAGTTCTTTTCAATAACGTTAATCTACAATTTATTTGTTTAACTGATTGGTTTCACTTATTTTCTCTACGATGTGTACTGTATAAACTTTAGCTTACGACTGACTTGACTGCACCCTCCGCCAGGGGCTTATATACCGTGATTTGACGATTTCGAAAATTCTGGATAGTCTGGCCTACAACCATCTAGAACTATCTTGTTACAATTTATCTAACACCACATATTCAACTGGTTATCTTCATTGCCTACAGCCATCTAGAATATTCTATCGGCGTTATTTTACAGGTGATATGGCACACATACTTTTAGGCTTATGCTAATAATCTAGCGCATTCTACGAGATTAGGTAGATGTCGTGCAGGCATAAAACAAAAGGCGTTACTTTTACAATGAACGATTGGAAACACAAAAGATGTTTAAGAAAGTACTAGAAAATAAAGAAATGACTCTAACAAGTTATGACGTAATTTTATCGTTACAATTTGAAATTTAAATTAACGTAAACTAATTTAAATAAACTTAAATCTAGAAATATCACATTCGTAACACTGCCTCCCGCTTAAGCCTGTTCGTCCCGAATAGGCACAGAACCCGTTCCGTATGGAGCCAAACGTTCCAGGTGAACGACTTTCATCTTTGACCTTGGGCTGTCGTCTTTTTGAATGCGGTATACAACATCATTGATCTTCTTGATGACTTTATATGGGCCTTCCCACTGTGTTTGTAGTTTAGGACATAATCCTTTCTTTCGGTGCGGGTTGAATAGCAGAACCAGTTGTCCTTCACTAAAGCCCTCAGTGTTTGCTGCACGATCATATCTCGCCTTCATTCTGTTGCTAACCATTTTTATTTTGTTTCGCACTGATTCGTGAACTTTACCAAATGTGTTTGGTATGTCGTTACTGGTTTCTTCCATGGCGAGCTCATTGGGTGTAGCGCCAAATATCAAATCTCCGGGCAACTTCAATTCCGTTCCGAATAGGACCTTGGCCGGTGTTCGTGACGTAGAATCATGTATGGCTGATCTATACGACAGCAAAAACTTTGGTATATGATCGTCCCAGTCTCGTTGGCCGTTATCCACTACCTTTCGAAGATGTTCTTCCAGAGTGCGATTAAACCTTTCTACCATGCCATCAGACTGCGGATGCAATGGCGTAGTCCTTGTTTTCTTGATACCGAGGGAGTCACACATCTCTTTGAATATGGCCGATTCGAAATTTCTTCCTTGGTCTGAGTGTATCTCGGTCGGCACACCGTAGCGACATATCCAGTTCTTGTCGACTACATCTACAATCGTCTTCGCCTCTTGGTTAGGAATGGCATAAACTTCTGGCCACTTGCTGAAGTAGTCCATGACCACAAGGACATATCGATTTCCAGAATCACTTACTGGGAAAGGCCCTGCAACGTCCATTGCTATTCTTTCAAAAGGCGCTCCTGGCCTATACTCTTGCATAAGACCTCTACTTTTTCGTCTTGGCCCTTTCGCCTTTATGCACTTCTCACAATTTGCCACCCATTCAGCAATTGATTTCTGGCATCCAACCCAGTAGAATCGTTGCTTCACTTTCTCGGCTGTTTTGGTTATTCCTAAGTGACCTCCACTAGGTCCATTGTGGAATTCCGTCAAAACATCCTTTACCTTGGAATCTGGCACGATTATCAAGTTGCGGCTATTCCTGCCATCTTGACTTTCCTACTTACGTTGTAGGGTTCCGTTGACCAGACATAGACTGTCCCATTGAGCCCAGTATGATTTCATAAGTGGGCTTTCGGCTGCGATGTCTTTCTTACTGGGTTTCTTATCTTCTTCTTCTTTCGCCGAAATAATTTTGCTCAAAATGAGATCTTTACGCTGTTCTGCTGGCCAGTCCACTCCAGATTCTACGTGCAACAGCCTGATACCCACGATTTCTTCCTTATGTTCAGCTTTCGAGCAGTGTTTACACTCGACATTACAAGGTCGACGTGACAAGGCGTCCGCGTTGCCGTGTTTGCCACCTTTTCTATGCTCGATACTGAAATCATAGCTTTGGAGTCTTTCTATCCAACGTGCCAGCTGAGCTTCCGGATTCTTGAATTGAAGCAACCATCGTAGAGCTGAATGGTCAGTTCTTAGCAAGAAATTCTGTCCATACAAGTATTTGTGGTAATGCTTCACGCTTTATATGACAGCAAGCAGCTCTCTTCTTGTTACGCAATAGTTCTTCTCGGGCTTGGATAACGTTCGGCTAAAATATCCGATGACCTTTTCTTTACCTTCAATCTGTTGAGATAGTACACCACCAATTCCGTACGCACTAGCATCTGTGTCCAAAACAAATTTTTCAGTATGATTTCATAAGTGGGCTTTCGGCTGCGATGTCTTTCTTACTGGGTTTCTTATCTTCTTCTTCTTTCGCCGAAATAATTTTGCTCAAAATGAGATCTTTACGCTGTTCTGCTGGCCAGTCCACTCCAGATTCTACGTGCAACAGCCTGATACCCACGATTTCTTCCTTATGTTCAGCTTTCGAGCAGTGTTTACACTCGACATTACAAGGTCGACGTGACAAGGCGTCCGCGTTGCCGTGTTTGCCACCTTTTCTATGCTCGATACTGAAATCATAGCTTTGGAGTCTTTCTATCCAACGTGCCAGCTGAGCTTCCGGATTCTTGAATTGAAGCAACCATCGTAGAGCTGAATGGTCAGTTCTTAGCAAGAAATTCTGTCCATACAAGTATTTGTGGTAATGCTTCACGCTTTATATGACAGCAAGCAGCTCTCTTCTTGTTACGCAATAGTTCTTCTCGGGCTTGGATAACGTTCGGCTAAAATATCCGATGACCTTTTCTTTACCTTCAATCTGTTGAGATAGTACACCACCAATTCCGTACGCACTAGCATCTGTGTCCAAAACAAATTTTTCGCCAGGAATTGGATACGCCAGAACAGGAGTTGAACATAAAAGTTCTTTTAGATGATGAAATGACTGTTCCTGTTCTTCACTCCACTGGAACTTCGTACCTTTTTGCGTTAATTTATGGAGGCTTGCGGCGATGCTGGCGAAGTTTGGTACGAAACGCCTGTAGTATGTGCATAAACCAAGGAAGCTGCACAACTGTGGAGATTCCGTGGACGTGGCCAATCTTTTACTGCTTGAATTTTGTCTTCATCGGTGGATATGCCCTCTGCTGTAACATGATGACCCAGGTACTTAACTTCTCGCTGGAAAAGCGAGCACTTCTTGGCGTTAAGTCGTAGACCAGCGGCTGACAATTGCTGGATAACGTCTTTCAAGTTCTTAAGGTGTTCGTCAAATGTTTTGCCCATCACTATGATATCGTCGAGGTATATCAAGCAGGACTTCCAATGCAACCCCTTTAGCACCCGCTCCATCAATCGCTCAAACGTAGCCGGAGCATTGCAGAGCCCGAATGGCATTACATTGAATTGCCAAAGACCGCCATTAACGACAAAAGCTGTCTTTTCTTTGTCTTTCTCGGCGATCTCTACTTGCCAATATCTACTCTGCAAATCAAGCGTGGAAAACCATGTTGTTCCGGCTAGTGTGTCCAACGTGTCATCAATGCGTGGAAGTGGATAACTGTCTTTCTTGGTGACATCATTTAACTTTCTGTAGTCCATGCAAAATCGGGTGCTTCCATCTTTCTTTTTGGCTAGTACAACTGGTGAGCACCAAGGACTTGATGATGGCTCTATCACACCACTTTCCGCCATTTCTTTTACGAGCTTATGTACCTCATCTCGTTTTGCCAGTGGAACACTTCGTGGGGCCTGTTTTATTGGTCTTTGCTCTGTAGTATTTATTTCATGCTTCACAACAGATGTTCTTCCTTGATTTCTCTTGTCAAAAGCAAAGGCAGAGGCGTTTTTCGATAACAATTGCTTGGCCTTATTTTTCTCGGTCGGTGATAGATGACGTGTCCAAGCTTCGACATAACCTTCAAGATGTTTCTTCGCTGTGCCATGTGCCTTCGATGAGTTGCTTTCCAAATGGACTATTGCCTCGGCTGGTGTACATTTGCCAATGTCAGAAAATTTTCCAATTTGCTCTTGATGGTCAGATAAATTCAAAACTCGAACTGGTATAAGTCCCTCTTCATTTGTTGTTACCAGGGCATTTGCTATCAAGATGTTGTTGTTTTTATTTTCTGCTGGTTCAACAACCCACAATTTGCCGACTTCACAATCTCCATTCATAGAAACCCATATAATTGTTTCGGAATTTGGTGGTATTGACTCTGGCTGGCTCATTGTCAAATATCTGACAGGTGTATTCTCACTGTAGCCCACGTTTACCGGTATTTCGATATCGCACCAGGTCATTACACGATGCTTCAAATCCAAGTTGAGACCAAAAGCAATCATAAAATCCGCTCCAATTATAACTTCGTCCACTATATCGGCCACAATGAATTCATAATTAACGGATTTGTTTGCAATGGTTAACTTTACAGGAACCTTTCCATATACAGTTGCGGGTTCACCTGTAGCCGTGCGTAGTCTGACTCCAATCAATGGTGTAACTTTCTCTTTTACTATGTCTGATCTAATGATAGACTTCGACGCACCCGTATCCAACGTCAATGTACGCTTGTCGCCGTTAACACACCCCGCGACAGTTAAATTGTTATTTTGCTGTTGTACTATTGCTATGGAGATTGTGGGGCCATCATATGTGGGAGCCAGCTCTTGCCCCGCTGAACTAGCTCTATTTAGTTTAAAGGTGACTCACTGGACTGTGGGTTCACCCACAAATGGCTATTGTTTGATGGGGATGGGTATGGCGATTTCGATCTTGATCGCTTACGACGTGCTTTACATTCCCGAGCAACATGTCCAGGCTTATCACAGTTATAGCACTTCATTCTGGATTTTGTTGTCTCCTGCTTCATTTCTTGCATTGCCTGCTTAACGGCTTCTTTCACTGAATCAATCACGGAATTTGATTCGTCATTCTCAGTCTCCACCTTACGTACTTTGTGAACTTGAGGACGTGCTAGTACTCTCGCTGTCTCTTGTGCAAGGGCAAATGTTACAGTTTCCACAAATGTAGCTTTTTGTGACGCATATGTTGCACATTTTATGTCTGGGTCTCGAATGCCATTCACAAAGGTCTCAATTCTGATGCGGTCCACAAGTGGGTGACTCTCTCCTGGGTATGCCAAAAGCACCAACCGCTCAACCTCTGTTGCAAAGTCTTGTAGAGTCTCATTTGACTTCTGGACTCTTCCTCTTAATTCCATTCTGAAGATGTCTTGCTTATGTTCTCCGCCGTACTTACGTTGAAGTGCCGCTATTACTTCATTATAATTATTTCTAGAGGCAGCGGGAATGCTTTGTATCACATCAGCGGCGTTGCCCTTTAATGCCAATAGAAGTTCAATTGCTTTGTCATTGTCGTTCCATAAATTTCTAGAAGCAACCATTTCAAATTGGAATTTGAATACATCAAATGAAGTTGAGCCATCGAAAACAGGAGGTTTGGTTTTCGAGCCCTCGATAACGCGCACTGGTCCACCTTTAATTTCCAGCTCTGACATTTTTCTTTCAATGTGTAGAAACTTCTCATCATGAACCATAATTTTCTCATCCACAGAAATAATCTTCTTATCCAGCTCCCCAATTTGGCTTTCGATATGGTCCACACGTTTTTCCATGCCTTCAGCAATTTGTTGAAGATTCTCATTTAGAATTCTAGAATTTTCGTCCATCTTTTTTGAATTTTCGTCGAATTTTTCTTCCAATTTTCTAGAATTCTCTTGCATTTTTAGAGAATTTTCTTCCATCATTTTTCTAGAATTCTCTTGCATTTTTAGAGAATTCTCTTCCATCATTTTTCTAGAATTCTCTTGCATATTTAGAGAATTCTCTTCCATCATTTTTCTAGCATTCTCTTGCATTTTTAGAGAATTTTCTTCCATCATTTTTCTAGAATTCTCTTGGATTTTTAGAGAATTTTCTTCCATCATTTTGCTCAAAATATTGACCATCGATGTGTAATCAACAACATTAGAAGCTACAGATGGAGTTTCCGAGGCGCTGGCTACTACTGATTCGTCAAGATCTTCCTTATAATCGAACTCATGTGTTTCGATATCAATACTGCGCCGCTCGAACTCTTCCAGTAGTCGCTTTTGTAATTGAGCCTTGTTTCCTGTAGTCGGCTGCTCCATTTTGCTCAATTCCTTCTTCAAGTCTTCCACTCGAAGCTGATTAAACTTCATTGTAGATTTTTTTCCGTTATTTCACTTCCGACACCAATTGTTACGTTTTTATATTGAGGCGTATTTAATTACCCGATAATTAAAAAGACAGTTCTTTTCAATAACGTTAATCTACAATTTATTTGTTTAACTGATTGGTTTCACTTATTTGCTCTACGATGTGTACTGTATAAACTTTAGCTTACGACTGACTTGACTGCACCCTCCGCCAGGGGCTTATATACCGTGATTTGACGATTTCGAAAATTCTGGATAGTCTGGCCTACAACCATCTAGAACTATCTTGTTACAATTTATCTAACACCACATATTCAACTGGTTATCTTCATTGCCTACAGCCATCTAGAATATTCTATCGGCGTTATTTTACAGGTGATATGGCACACATACTTTTAGGCTTATGCTAATAATCTAGTGCATTCTACGAGATTAGGTAGATGTCGTGCAGGCATAAAACAAAAGGCGTTACTTTTACAATGAACGATTGGAAACACAAAAGATGTTTAAGAAAGTACTAGAAAATAAAGAAATGACTCTAACAAGTTATGACGTAATTTTATCGTTACAATTTGAAATTTAAATTAACGTAAACTAATTTAAATAAACTTAAATCTAGAAATATCACATTCGTAACAATACAATGCAATAAAATCCGTACTGGTATACAAAAAGAAAATAAAGGCATATTCTTAGGATGTGAGACATTAGAGTTTAGGAGAAATACACTTTAACGATTTTATGCCACATTCGATGGAGTAGTTCATCCTCTTTTTTTTCCATCAATTCCCACTAGTGTATTGGAATCCTATCAGTCACATTTAATTGGAGATGAATAATCGTTTAGATATAGGTGATAGGCTTTCAATTACGCTTAGTTGGATAGGCTGTCTCATATGCGAGGTGTCTGTCATTCGTGGCCGTTTTGATTAGCTGGTTTGACACAGTGCTGACTATGAGGTAGTCTCAGAGTGACATAAGCGACTGTTGATTTAGATCACCTTTTAAGAGGAATTGCATTTATTGGTTATACCGTAATAGACCATCTTTCATATGTTGGTGGAAAAGAAGATAGGGTACATTACGGGTTAGGTTGGCATAGACAGTTTGTTCTTCGAAGACAGGACAAATTGGTATGCAAAGTATGATGTCTGTTCCACACGCTGCTTAAAATTTAGCTGGATTCTTCTCATAGAAAAGTAATCGAAAGAAAAAAAATTATATATATTTTTGTTTTGTTTACATTTTGCGCACTTTTAATTTGTTGTTTTTTCCAAACACGTAAATCAATAGAAAGTAAGAAGACGACAGAATAGGATATAGACTTAGGAAAGACTACTATTTCTTTCACAGCTTCACTATTATGATTACTCGAGGTAGAGGGAAGAAAACTGATATTTCTGTTACTGGGTCCCTTGAAAACATTACAAGATCCTCCACACCCATACCAAAGAACATTTATAGTCAATCGGCTTCTCAAATTAATGACATAGACTTACTGGACTCGAATAGGTGCTTACATACGTCAGAGCAGACCTTCGTAGGGAGTCTGGAAGACACTACAATTTTGACTTCTTCGGATCAATTGGAATTTTTTGGTTTTAATAATCCGGAAAATCGGGAAGTCATGGCAACCTCGCGGGAGAAATCGGTATTGCCACCGGTTGAAGCTTCGTCAGGAAAGGAAAATGAGATCCAGCTGACGACTATTCAGCAGGCGATTCAGGAGATACGACAGGAATTGCGAGGCGAACTGAATGAATTGCGTAGGACAATTTCTTCTATGGAAAATGGCATTTCCCCAGGGGCGAGCGGGGTCACGGCTAATGTTCCTAATGATCCCATTGGAAATGGAGTGATGTCAGGTCGAAATTCCAACCCTCGGTTAGGAGGATTTTCTAAGGTGGAGAATGAGAAATGGAAAATTGATTTTGATGGGAACGGAAACGTTTCCGATTTTCTTTTTAAAATCGATACACTTTGCAAACGCACGAACTGCCATGTAGACCACCTGATGGCAAATTTCCATATACTTCTCAGCGGACGTGCCGAAGAGTGGTATTGGGAATTTATAAGGCAAAACGAAAATCCCACATATGCTCTCTTGGTATTCTCTCTTAAGCATGAGTTTGGAGCTAATGATTCGGACCATGACATTATGATAAAGTTACACACACGTAAACAGCAACATAAGGAATCTTACGACGAATTCCACTCGGCAATTGTGTCTATGAATTCTCGGCTAAAAGATCCCCTTCCTCCCGAACGTCTTATCGAGATTTTGAAGGCTAATGTACAGCCAAATTTGCGTTTTATGCTTTTTAACACCCCAACTTCAAGTATACACACATTCAGGGAACACGCTCGTAGTGCAGAGAAGATTCTACGGGAGAGTAAGTTACAAGTGCCGGTGTTGAGATCGAATAAATCGATAAATGAGATCGAAGTGCACCCAGATATGGGGGTTGATAGTGATACTGCAGATTTTGAGGCAGATCCTCAATTAGAAGCACTACATGTGCAAACCCGTTCGAAAAGGGACTACTCTCGCATTAAGTGCTGGAACTGTCAATCTCTAGGTCACTCATACATTTACTGTCCGGATGAGATTAGACGTATATTTTGTTACAGATGTGGGCAACGTGATGTTGTTACAACTAAATGTCCCAACGATCATCAGGGAAACCGAAAGCGGAGCGAGATGGCCACCGGGGACTCTCGTGTCCAAAACCAATCCCCGAGTTTGTAAATGATCAAGAAAGAAGTCTTCTACAGGAAGACGACTTGAGATCACCATGTCCTAACTTGTCACGCAGAATTATGAAATGTAGAGAGCGTTTCAAGAAAAGGAAACATTATCGTGGTCTCATTAGATCATGTCGATTGAGCAATGTTGCCGATGAGAGACCTTTTGCTAGAATTAGTGTTTTTGACGAATATATTTACGGTTTACTTGATTCCGGGGCTAGTGTGTCTGTCCTTGGGAAGAACTCATTGAGTTTTGTAGAGAGTAATCGTATTAACATCAAACCATTTAGGTCATTTATTTCTACGGCCGATGGCACAAAAAATTGTGTATTGGGTTACTGCAGATTGCCAGTGAATTATAAGGGTGTTATGAAAGAAATTGATTTCTATATAGTTCCTTCACTTGCCCAAGAGGCGTATTTAGGTCTTGATTTTTGGCGAAGTTTTGCCATAGCACCCAATATTATCCCTGCCATTGAAACGCTCGACACGGAGTTGGATTTACCCAAGCATCAAGATGTGTCTTACCATGAACTGTCGGGCGAACAAAGGTTACAGTTAGAGACGGTTGTGCTTGATTTTCCTTCTTTCGAGAAATTGGGGCTCGGTTGTACAGGTCTTTTACAGCACCATATCGACACTGGTGATTCTCCGCCGATCAAATGTAGGCATTATCCGTTATCGCCACCGCGACAAGCGGAGGTGTACGAAGAGCTGGACAGACTACTTAAGTTAGGAGTAATCGAGGAATCGAATTCTCCTTGGTGTTTCCCAATTGTAAATGTACGGAAACCCGGGAAAGTGCGCCTCTGTCTCGACTCGAGAAAACTTAATGCCATTACGAAAAAAGATTCGTACCCCCTGCCTCACATCAACGGGCTTCTGAGTCGTCTAAAGGACACTCATTTTATTAGCGGCATAGACCTAAAGGATGCGTTTTTTCAAATCCCTCTTACAGAGTCCTCGAAAGAGAAAACAGCATTTGCTGTACCAGGTAGACCCCTCTACCACTACAGAGTAATGCCGTTTGGACTATGTAACGGTCCACAGTCTATGAGCCGGTTAATGGACCGCGTAATTCCATCTCGTTTTAGGGAGCACGTATTTATTTATCTCGACGATTTGCTCGTTTGCAGTGCCACTTTCGAAGAGCACCTGAACTTGCTTCGTCAGGTTGCTAAATGCCTGAGGGAGGCTGGATTAACCATAAATGTGTCGAAGAGCAAATTCTGTCAAAGTGAGATAGGTTATTTGGGGTATCGCGTGGGAAGAGGTTGCCTGAAGGTGGACCCGGAAAAGGTCTCAGCAATTCGGAACTTTCCGATACCGAAAACCCCTAGACAGGTCCGGCGGTTTGTGGGTATGGCAAACTGGTACCGTTCCTTTATTCAGAATTTTGCTGATCTTTCGGGACCGTTGACCGATTGTTTGCGTAAGCAAAATGGTACATTCCGACTAACTCCTGAGGCTATTGATAGTTTTGAAAAACTGAAGGCTGCTCTGGCAAGCGCACCTGTGCTATCCCAAGCAGATTTCTCACGGGAATTCGTAATTCAGTGTGATGCATCACGTGTCGGTGTTGGGGGGGTGCTGTAACCATTGGATGACGACGGTCGCGAAAGGCCAATCTCATTCGTATCCCAAAAGCTCACGAGAGCACAGAGGCAATACACTGTTACAGAACTTGAGTGTCTCGCTGCTGTGGTCAGCGTCAATCGATTTCGCCCGTATATTGAGGGACTACATTTCAAGATTATAACTGATCATCATAGCCTTAAGTGGCTTATGTCCCAAAAGGACCTAAGCGGCCGTCTGGCAAGATGGAGCCTAAAGCTACAAGGCTATGATTTTACAATGGAACACCGTAAAGGATCTCTAAATGTAGTCCCAGACGCCCTTTCACGCTTCGACGTAGATTCCCTGGATGTTGGTAAACACCTGCTTGAGGTTGATTTATTATCGGCCGAGTTTACGAGTCCCGAATACGAGGAGCTGAAAAGGATTATATCCGACAATGCCGACAATTTTCCCGATGTACGTATTCTAGAGGGCCGATTGTATAAGAGGGTGATGTTCCGGCATGGGTTAGCTGATGAGGAGGATCATCTCTGGAGATTATGGCTTCCTCAGACTCTGACCCAACAGGCTATTCGAAGGGCACACGAGGCAAACTGTCACGGGGGTTATTTTAAAACGCTCGATCGAATTCGCCAGAAATACTTCTGGCCAGCAATGGCCAAGGATGTTAGGGCATTTGTGAGCCGTTGCGACGACTGTAAAGTTATAAAGGCACCAACTCACATTCTTCGTCCACCCATGGGTTGTCAGTTTAAAACTGTACGACCTTTACAGCGCATCTATTGCGACTTTTTGGGGCCGTACCCTTGCTCCAAATCTAAGAATACTTTCTTGTTTATTGCGATCGATCACTTCACGAAATTTCTCTTTCTTCAACCTTTGAAAGGTGCGACATCTCTTAACGTTATTGATTTCCTGGGAAACCACATTTTTAATACCTTTGGAGTTCCGCAATATGTCCATAGCGACAACGGAAAACAATTTGTTTCCAAGGAAATGCAGGAATTCTTTAAGGAATATGGTATTACACATATCAGGACGGGTTTATATGCACCACAGGCGAACGCCTCCGAGCGAGCTAACCGCGATGTAATTTCGAAGATACGCTTTTATCTAAAGGATAAATCTAACCATTTGGAATGGGATAAATATATACCACACATTCTTTCAATTTTAAGAAGCGATTTTCATACGTCCATCCAATGCACCCCATATTATGCCATGTTTGGCCAAAACATGTGCCTACATGGATCCTCATACCCATTGTTAGAGAAACTTAATATGTTGGAGGATGATACGATAGCAAAGCGTGTGGACAAATTATCGAACGCAAGGGAAAAGATTTTCCGAAACCTACAAAAGGCACATGACAAGTCAACTAGGGTATATAATACCCGTACGAAACCCATTGACTATAAAGTAGGTCAAGAAATTTTCCGTAAAAGTCATAACTTGAGTAGTTTTCCAAAAGCCATTAATGCTAAATGTACTCCTAAATATATTAAAGGACGTGTAAGGGCCAAAATAGGCAAAGCATTATATGATATAGAGGATCTTCAAGGAAATTACGTTGGTAGATTCCATGCGTCAGATTTGAGACCTTAGAAGTAGGTTTTAGTGGGTTGCCCGGCTTTCGTGGGTCGAGCCACACTATGTCGCTTTCGAATCCTTTCTCCCGTTATTTTCTAAATTTAGAAAATTTAAAAATAAGCGGTTTTGTTGGGGATTCCTTCAGTAAATTGGAAAGGAATTTAATATGCAATCCCTTTAACAATTATACCAAGGAAACCGACCAGTCTGGTAACCTGCTAACGTTTACTGAAATTTTTGTTTTACCAACACTCTAGCAATTTGATTCTCTCTCCTTTTTTACCAACACCAAAGCAATTCGATCCTCTCTTTACATTGATTTCTTTCCAATGCTAAATTTGTTTTCTATCCCTTTTTAACGAAAGACTGATTTTTCTTATTCTTCGATCCCGTTAGAATATATAAGGGTACAGAAAAATTTAGATGGGCTGATGATGAGGCGCGAAAAAAAGTCAGTCAGAGATTGGACGTGAAAAATACAAGTCGATAGCGGTGCGGTGTGTTTTTTAAGAATTTGAAAAGAAATTTTCTGTAATGGACAGAAACTAATACTTAAAAGAGATTATTTATCAAGACAATTCAATTAAATGTGGGCCAAATGTGAAAAAGAAAAGATACCTAAGAAAAAAAAAAATTAAAAAGCAAAAGAAACCAATTTAAAGTATAAGCTGAATTCTTTTCAAATTGGTATCATATGTAAAAACAACAGAAAAACTACGTGAAAACTTAAGAAAAAGGATTTTATTTTTCAATTGTACCAAATGTGTAAACGACACCCCATTGATTTCTAAACTTTTTCTTGAATAATCCATTCTGAAAGGTACATATGGATATATTCTTAAATAACATGCCGGCCCATGCATTAGCTTGGGCAATAAGAAAATACACACAAAAAAATTTCCAAAGTTAAAACCGTCCAGCTAAAGCGAGAACATATTACTATGGCAAACAGTAACTAATAATTTCAATTGAATAATTAATGAAAATTATGTGCCAATAACTTAAATCAAGAAAAAGATAAGGAGAACCAAAAATTGTTTTGTTACCATATACCTCGATAAATATATGTATATATACGATCCGCTTAACACCCATAGACATTGTTCATAAACGAAGTTCGTACAACAACAATTTTCAAGATTAGCAAAGCAAAACCCCTTTATCAAAGACTACAACAACTCAATCAACACAAATCTGTTCTAAGAAAGCCCAACAACAACATCTTCATCAGTCAATAAGCTTACATAATTCCTGTAAAGCCAACAGAATTTGGATTAACAGACACCATTGTAGCAGTCACCATAGGATATCAAATACTAACATGTAGTTTAAGTACAGTATGTAAGTAGAATAAGTTATGTACATACCTAAGAACAACAAAAATATATTTTTTGTATATATCTTTTCTTCTCTTTCAACAAATTTACATTGATTTATATTTGCATTATTCACATATCCTTAGGATAGTATCTTTATTATCTCTATAAATATTTTTCCATATTTAATATCAATTGGTATATATATATATAGAGTTTTTTCCATTCCTCTTCATTTATTTTACTGAATTGCCATAAGAGTATGTATGGAAAAGAAGGACTATATCAATAAATTTATATTTTTAATAATGAAATCTTAAATCCTCTTTCTTATTTCTATGAGAGATGAAAGCTAAATTAAGAGCCAGCGGGTATGTCTAGATAGATATCACTATACAGGGGTAGCTTTAAATTAGGAGTGTGGCAGAGCTACTACGGCGTTTCGAATGTGAAATACGGGAGGGAAAAGTACACTCGGAGTGACAATAACATCACGTCACCATTTCTTTTACTGACTTTATTGCTTGGTTATTTTTCTGGACATCACTTCATAGGTTTTGACGATTATATATGTGGTGTAGGATATGGCATTATTTTTACTATGATTACGCGGCGAATAATTTGGGTCGAAGAACCACCACTCTTGGCAGAGCTGGCCACCTTACAACTTTTATGCCATCAACCCTTCTTATTGCCGATATTTAAATAATTTATAAATTTGAAAAAAAAAAATATTTCATAAAGACACGCGTAACATGGGTATTCTCAGAAGCGCCCCAAATTCAAAAAATGTTGGCAGGGTTACCCCCAAACTGAAAAGGTGTTGCATTTGAAAAACGCTAATCCTGTGTTCATGGGGATAATTTAATAGTAAAGAGTACTCAAAAAATTAGTCAGTAACCAGTACTTGTAATCTTTACTTCCCCAACACTATTATTTATTTAATGTCCGATAATGTTGATATTATTAATTGGCTAAGTTTTTTTAACCAAGCAACTTCCAAAGTCCGGGTTAGAAATTCATTAATTATTATAGTTGGTTTTGAGAATTCAGTGCCTATGCAATATTTTATTAAGAATAACTGAATAATTGTATATTTGACTTGATCATAACTGATTTGCCATGAGTAAAGGAGAATTCTAGTTGAGAGATAATAACATAAGTTGTGAGTGGCAAAAGGAGTTGTTTTGATGGAGAGGATATTCGTGTAGCCTGTATTTTCACGGTTAGTATTGTATCATTGAAAATTATTTAATAAAAAATTATTAATTGTGATGATTCTTTAATATCTGGGTTGAAATGTATTTTTAAAAGTAAATATTAAACATTTTGTAAAGTAAAATTATACTATATATAAATATATACTAAATGAATAGCATTCAATAATAAGTAAATTGCATTCTAACAAAACAATTTTAAAACTGACATAAACAAGTAGTTAGGAGGAGAAATCTTGGACCTCGCTTTTCCACTGCAATCATCGAATTTCAAGATTTCAATTTTTCTCTAATCGAAACCATAACCTGACTCAACTCTACTAGTACTGTAACTTATAAGGTTTTTGTGTACCAGTTTTTCAAGAGAAGAAAATAAATACAGTAGACACAATTTTTGTTCCTTTGTTTTATACCCTCCCCCATAGGATGTTGTTGATTTAGGTCGGATGGTATTGCAAATGGGCTACTTTCAAGTATGGCCCCCATATAAACCGACCCCCAGATTTGGCTTGCTTGAAGATCCGTTTGAAATTTGGTACGTGGTGTTATTTGATTGTGGATGGCAGTCTTTAGTAGAAGTTTCTACGCAATCCATGGTGGAGGGTACATAAGATTCGGCCTGGCGGGCCACTTTCAAGTATGGCCCCCATATAAACCGACCCCCAGATTTGGCTTGCTTGAAGATCCGTTTGAAATTTGGTACGTGGTGTTATTTGATTGTGGATGGCAGTCTTTAGTAGAAGTTTCTACGCAATCCATGGTGGAGGGTACATAAGATTCGGCCTGGCGGAACTATATACTTGTTTTCTTATATGCATTTATTGTTCATAAAAAAACGAAAGCATGGTTATTTTACTAACATTCTTATATGCATATTTTCTTATGTGAGTTTATTTTGTTGTCTTCTTATCTATCCGGTGGAAAGCCTGATAATACTGCATCAATACTGGTGAGGTATATGGCCACAACAGATGTAATCTGTAAAATTAAGTTCAATTCCAGTGTGGGACCTAAAACCTGTGCCCGAGTGAGTTGAAAATAACGGACATCAAATTCAAAAAACAATTCTTCAAAATAAACAATTTGTATACCCTCCACCATAGAAAAACACGCCAGACCATAATATTGCCCCACCATTGACGGTACTTTTTGTATTTCTTGGATTAAGACTTTCCTTTCAGCATTCGTACTAAATTTCTACCATCTGATCCATGTAAGTTAAACTTTTAGTCGTAGTTTAACTTGCATACTCATCATGCAATTTAAGGTATTTTGAAAATTGAAGGCGCGTTATCCTATTCTTGGAAATAAGTGGTTTTTGACATTTTTGAGTAATCGCACTCCGACTTCTAAATCTCTACATCTGATCGCTATGATTGATTGATATATCCAGTTTAATTTTTGCGTTATTTAGATGATATTTGAGTGAAATGTTGCACAATTAATTTAATTATATGATCTTCTTCTGGCGTAGTCTTAGGGTTTCTTTTACCTCAGTGCATCCTCTGTTTATAACTTGGGACACAGTTCATTTGAGGCCAATGTGCTCTTCCGATACTTATTTTTGTGATACCCCGACATTAAAATCATCGATATTTTGTTTTTTAATATGTTTATTATATATATTGCCGTTCATTTTTATCGAATTGTTCCAAAATTAGAGCATAAAGGCCTATGGCGATCAGTTTATGACCAAATTAGGCAATGAACTTATCGATACTCCTACAGTGCCCGTTTTGTACGTTTAATCTAGGTTCTTATAACTAATTCAGGTAAAAAAAACAATGCATTAAAGATGAAAATATTACCGGATGCTAGGTGCACAGAAAAAAATTTTTGATTGCAATCACGAAAATCGCGGATTCAATCATTATACCCTAAACCACATAATAATAAGGGTATAATAAGTTTGATCGGCCAAAAAATGTGCCTACCAGAAATATTGATTTTAGACCCCATAAAATATATACCGATCGACTCAGAATCACCTCCTGAGTCGATCTAGCGCTTGGTGTCCGTCCGTCCGTCCGCCTGTCCATGTATTTGTTGTTCACAGGATTCCGGTCGCAATTATTAACCGATTTTGATGAAATTTGGTACAGGGATTTTTTTGGGCACAAGGACGAACGCTATTGAATTTGGAAGAAATCGGATCAAATTTAGATATAGCTCCCATATATATGTATCGCCCGATTTCGACAAATAGGGTCACGTTGCGCGTTTTTTCAAACGGATCGTCACCAAATTTGGCAAAAGGTAATCTTTTCCATCGCCCTTCAAGTCTGCAAAATTTCATTCAAATCGGTTCAGAGTTAGATATAGCTCTCATATCTATGTATCGCCCGATTTTCCCAAATTTGGCCACAAAACCTTTATTTATTACTCAAAGTTGGCTAAATATAATCTTCTATAGCACTAACTAGATGTGCAAAAAATCATCGAAATCGGTTCAGATTTAGCTATAGCTCCCATATATATGTACCGCCCGATTTTTCTAAATTTGGCCATAAAACCCTTATTTATCAACCGATCTTACCCAAATTTGGCTAAATGTAGTCTTCTATAGCACTAACTATGTGTGCAAAAAATCATCGAAATCGGTTCAGATTTAGATATAGCTCCCATATATATGTATAGCCCGATTTTCCCAAATTTGGCCATAGAATCCTTATTTATTAACCGATCTGACTCAAAGTTGGCTAGATCCAGTCCTCTATGGTACTTACTAGATGTGCAAAATTTCATTGAAATCGGTTCAGATGTAGATATAGCTCCCATATATATGTACCGCCCGATTTTTCTATATTTGGCTATAGAACCCTTATTTATTAACCGATCTTACTGAAAGTTGGCTAGATTCAGTCCTCTATAGTACTAACTATATGTGCAAAATTTCATCGAAATCGGTTCAGATTTAGCTCATATATATGTACCACCCGATTTTTCTAAATTTGGCCATAGAACCCTTATTTATTAACCGATCTTACTAAAAGTTGGCTAGATTCAGTCCTCTATAGTACTAACTATATGTGCAAAATTTCATCGAAATCGTTTCAGATGTAGATATAGCTCCCATATATGTATCGCCCGATTTTGAAAAATTCGCCCCTAATAACTTTATGTTTGACCATACAGGTCTCATTTCTTAACTGATCTTACTCAAATCTTGCACAAGGTAACCTTTTGTGGTATTAATCAAACCCGCAAAATATTATGCAAATTGGTTCAGATTTAGATATAGCCATATATATGTATCGCTCGATTTTCCCAAATTTTGCCATAGTACTCTTATTTATTAACCAATGTTACTCGAATTTCAAATTTTGATGCACCAGCCGATCGTACTTATACGTACTTGTAGCTCTTACATAAGAATATTGCTCGATTTTTACAAATTTGTTTTTATTACCCACACTAACTTAACGATTTTCTCTTTTTTAATAATGGGCTCAATATTAGTGGCATACTAACTCCGTAGGTGCAATATCAACACAGCCAGTGTTGCTAGAAGTAGGGGAAATTCCCTATATGTAGGGTTTTTCTAATATTTAGCGTCTTGTAGGGACGTAGGGCCACAATGTAGGACATTTTCACTCAACACAATTTGTAATAATTTTTACATTTTGGTGGAGGAGGAAATTAGAAGCCGACAAGGCTTGATCTTTAACAATGTGTGGTAAACTTTATTCCTGTAGAAAATTTTGTCAACATTTTATTTCTATAGAACATTTTGTCAAAATTGTATTTCTATAGAAATTTTTTTAAAAATATTATTTCTATAAAAAATTTTCGCAAAATTTTATTTCTGTGGAATTTTTTCTCAAAATTTTATTTCTATAGAATTTATTGTAAAAATTTTATTTCTATAGAAAAATTTCTCACAAAAATTTGTTTATAGAAACTTTTTCCAAAATTTTATTTTTATAAAAATTTAACAAAAAAGATTACTAATTTGGGTAGAATTCTACCAACTGTGGCAACCGTGGTGGTAATACAAATTTATATTCTTATATACGTTGCATATTCATGTTTTAAGATAATAAAGTACTTAGAACCATTTTTGTTTTGTACATTTTTTTAAATTTAACAAAAAATATATTAGGGAAAATTGTTTGTGAATGTATGGGAAAGTAGGGAACTTTTTTTGTCCTTGTAGGGTAAACCGAACATTTTCCCTGGCAATATTGACTATGAGCTATAGTCAGATTGACACAAAGCACCCATAGACATGTATCTCTTAATTTTCTTAAATATGCAACTGCGGTTTATCTCCAGACCTATATGTTACCCCACAAATGCTTATGATTACTAATTCTGTAATGGTGGTTTAGGGTATGATATAGTCGGCCCCGCCCGTCTTTCTACTTAACTTACTTGTTTTTTTAATTGAAGTGTCTTCAATCACGAAAATGATAGTATCAATCACCCATTTTGATTGAAAACCAACAGGATTTTCAATTAAAAATATAATTGACTTTTGTCACGGAACCAATCGACGTGATTGATTTTTATCATAAAATTCAATCACAGTTTTATATTTTTGTTGTTTTTTTCTATCTTTATTTTTCAAATAAAAGTTTTTCTGTTTTTTTCGAGCTTGAGATCTATATGTATTTCTATTTTCCTTCAATATTTCGCAATTTCCTTGAATTGCTTCTTCAGGAAGTAATGATCTATAATAAGTATATTATAATAAATTAAATGAATAGCATAAACTATATGATAACAATCTATTTTTTAATATTAAATAATTTTACAACATAAATAATAAACATCTCAATATAACACATTGTACTAGGCGAACATAACAAGTAGGTGGACACAACTATCTTTCACTTACATCTGTTACAATAACTAAACAGACTAACTAAACACAGTTCAATTAAAATTTTAATTAATTAAAAATCAATCAACTATTTGATTCATTTAATTAAGCAATTAATTGAAATTGGCTATAAATTTCAATCAAAAAATGTATATATTGCGCCCCCAAAATCGTATTTAGTTTTATTTGAAATAAAAGAAAATATGTATTTCTTATAAAACATATTTAATATTTTATTATTTCTTGTCATTTGTGTTTTGTTCTAACATAACTTACACATACAATTACTATCAATAACAACGACAATAGGGTGAAAGAATAAACTATATAAATCATTATCTTCCTTATAATAATAACAATGTCAGCATGTTCCTTCTAATATGTAGATGCGCCTAGATTTCCAATAAATCAGCAGCATGTAAGCTAAATTAGTTTTTCTGAAAGTAAACAGAATAATTTGAATTTAATTTTGTTCAATTAAAAGTTAATTTTGTTAAACATTACCTGCATAGAATATCAAGTTCAATTCTTAGTTCCAGGTTGCAGATTTATAATCTTATTTTACAGTTGTAGTCTTTTAGCATACAAAGGTGTATTAAGGAGCTCGGTAATTTAATTTTAGTAACAATTCCTTTCCAAAATTTCCACACATTGAAATCGTCTATTAAAATTTTGACCAATCAAAGACAAAATTAATGGTAAAGCAATTTTATATTTGGTATTATATTGGTGATACTTTGCAAATTCTGGAAATAGAAAAAAAATATAAATGGAAAATACACATTTTTATTATTTTCGGATATTTTTCATATTTTTAAGTCCAAAAGAAATAACTTTTTTACCATTACATGATTCAGCTCATTAGTTTATATATCAGATCTACTGCTCTCTACTTGGGTTAAAACTGAAAAAGGCAGGTAAATCAAAAATGCAATTTAATGCCAACGCTACTTCGCAACTTCAAGGTGAATCTTCCAACAAACCCATACCGCTCTTGTTTTTAAGAAAACTAGGAGTGAAAAATATTTATAATTTTAAAAGATCAGTACGTTACCCACCTTTTGCTTCCAAACATATACTTATATATTTGATAAAATGATGGAGATAGGTTAGGTTAGGTTAAAGTGGCAGCCCGATTAAATTTCAGGCTCACTTATGTGCTGTTAACCTCCAAGGATAGGTTATATTACAAATAAAACACAACGGTTCTTTTGAGTACTTGTTTATTACAACTGGTTTGGTTGAACGCTGATCGATGAAAGAGACCGAGAAAGGAATACCAAGACTTAAAAAAACTTGTTACAGCAAGAACAAGGTACTCTTTCAATCGGTTACTTTATCTTTACTTTACTTTATTGGTATTCATATAAGGATATGTTAAAGGGTAGCTTACACCACATCCCCCTTTTTGAGATATAATAGCCTTACAAAAATTAATGTAGTACATTTTGTCATAACCTATTAAATTATATATATTTCCAATACAGAATCTTTTAATTTTTTTTAACTTTGGATATACATTTCAAATCCAGTTTTAACTAGTTTATTTGAATAGTTAGTTATATGGTTATACATCGTTTTTGTTCCCTTCTTGTACATAAGGCTCTTCTGAACAATAAATTCTATCCACATACATAATCTTGCATCCACATAGGTGCATTACGTTGTCTAGATGGTCGGGCTGAAGACCCAACATCATGTGAAAAAGACGTCGAATTTTCCGTAGTATTGTGTGGATTATCTAGATTACGGTTACCAATAACTCTTTCTTCTATTACATAGTCTTCATTTGGATTATAGAGTTTCTCGGAATTATGGAAATGCTCTGTTTTATGATTTGGAGAGAAAACTAAATGTTTTCTATTTCTTCTATATTTATCTCTTTCGGATTCAACGAGGTACGATCGGGGTTCATCTAATTTTTTCAAAATTGTACCGTATTTTTTAAAATCTATTATCCATACCTTATCCCCTTTCTTTAGCTCCTGCAAATCTCTTGCTTTATGTCGTTTATTATAATTTTTTATTTAATTATTTTTAATTCTCTTTTCCGTTTCCAAAACTTTCTTATTATCAGTTTCCCACAATTGAGGCATCATTGGTACTAATGATTTTAATTTTCGGCCCATCATTAATTCCGCCGGAGAGAATCCATTCCATTCCATTGTTTTATAATTCAAAAGGCTCTTGTAAATATCGTCAGATTTTTTAATAATTGTTTCCATTCCATTCCATTGTTTTATAATTCAAAAGGCTCTTGTAAATATCGTCAGATTTTTTAATAATTGTTTGGCTGTTTTAACCGCGGCCTCAACGGCTCCATTTGACTGACTGTAGTAGGGGCTACTTGTAATATGTTTAAAATGATATTCGTTAGCAAATTTCTTAAACTTTGATTAGAATTGTGGACCATTGTCACTTCTACATATAGTGCAAATACCGAAACGTGAAAAAAATTCCTTAACCTTACATATTACGTCATCTTCTGTCATGGACGAAAGAGGGAACAATTCAAAGTATCGCGAATAATAGTCGGTTACTATAAGATACCACTTGTCGTATTTAAAAAGGTCCAAACCAATCTTTTCCATTGGCCGAGTTGCGAGTTCCTCAGATCGAAACGTCTCACCCTGATTATTTCTTTCCTGTATGCATTTTGAGCAATTACGAACAATTTCCTCTAATTGTTTGCTAAGACCTAACCACCAGACTGATGTTTGAGCCAGTCGACGACATTTAGTAATACCCTGATGGCCCGAATGAATATATCCCATTACTTCTCCTTGCAACTCTGGCGGTATAATAATTCTTGTTCCTTTTAATAGTAAATTCTCTACAAATGAAATATCATGTCGGTACTGGTAGTAGGGCAACAAAAACGATGGCAATTTATCCCGACTGGGCCAGCCATCCGAAGAATACTGAACTAAGCTTTTACAAACCGGATCGTTTTTCTGGGCATCTATGATCTTTGCTATATAATAGTCTCTAACGGAAACGTTATGAATTACAAATCGAACAAAAGCCTCTGTCTCCGTTTCCAACTCCGGAGGTTCATTGTTTCTACATGGCCCCGGACTGCGGGACAAAGCATCAGCCACTTTCAGATCTTTTCCTGGCACGTATTTCACCGAGTAATCATATCTCATAAGCCGCATTCTAAAGCGCTGCAGTCTTGGTGTCAACGAATCGAGATTCTTCGATTGTAATATTTGAACCAGCGGTTTATGGTCGGTTTCAAAGACGACATGAACTCCTGTTATATACTCAGACAATTTCTCCGCAGCCCATGTGATACCTAATGCCTCACGCTCGATTTGTGCATAATGTTTTTCTGCCTCCGTCATGGTTCTAGAAATATATGACACTGGTTGTCTATTATTTTGGTCATCTTCCTGGAATAGGCATGCTCCTATACCAAAACATGATGCATCTGAGCTAATAATTATTCTCTTTGCCGGGTCGTAAAACGCCAAAATTGGTGTTTCTGTCAAACTCCTCTTTATTTCCAAAAAAGCCTTTTCCTGAATTTCGTCCCAAACAAAATCGACATTGCCTGTTAAAATATTGATAGGCCCCAGTATTTTGGATCTATTTGGTATAAATTTTGCAACAAAATTCACCATGCCGAGAAAGCGCTGTACTTCTGTCTTGTTTGCCGGCCTTGGGTACTCGACAATTGCCTGTATCCTATCTGGATCGACAGATATTCCCTTTACAGACAGAACACAACCCAAATATGTAACCTCCTCAACACCGAAACAAGACATATCCTTGTTAATAGTCACACCTTCCCTATCCAAACATTGCAAAACTTTTTCAAGTGCAGCATCATGTTCAAAACGGTCCTTCCCGAAAACAAGGATATCAGCCATATGTGTGATACAATTCTCTACACCTTCAAGTATCTTGTTAAATCTTGATACGAAATATTCAGGAGCACATGAGATGCCAAATGGTAATCTTTTGAAAATAAATCATCCAAAAGGGCAAATAAAACAAGTAAGTAGTTGACTATAACGACTAAGTTTAATCTGATAAAAACCCTTATTTGCATCAATTTTGGAAAAATATTTGGAATCTTTTATATTTGCCAATGTATGCTCTATTTTTGGCATTGGATAATATGGCCTCATGACTGCTTTATTAAGTTGCGTGTAGTCCACGCAAAGTCGTATCTCATCGTTTGCTTTGGTACCACCACTATTGGACTTACCCAATCTGTCACCTCTTCCATACGTTCAATAATGTCCAAACCAACTAATCGATCTATCTCCTTCTTTAGTTCCGCAACAATGGTATGGGCACTCTTCTGGGGATAGACTGCACAAAAGGAACTGCATTTTCCTTCAATTTTATATTGATTTCCCCTTTAAACTCACCTATTTCACGGAACAAATTAGGAAACCTTTCCACAATTCTCGAACACGCCTCCCTATTTTCTGTAATGTTATAATTTTCACATCTCGGCGGTTGCAAAATCCCTAATCCCTATAGCAGCTCGACCCAAAATTGGTGTACGTAAACCTTCAACAACGTAGATTTCATTCGTACACGACCTATCATTATAAACTATAGTAGCCCTCACTACACCCAATACCTTTAGCGATGATCCATCCGGCCCATTCAATGTTGCATTAGTTTCCGACATGATTAATTTACTACTTTCCGCAATAAGATTTTTTGGAATACAGACACAATCTGCGCCGGTATCTATTAGAAAATTCAATTCGGTTTCTAATTCAGGAATCTTGCACGCTACAAACCACGACTTTGAACCCGACTTCTCAAATATTGAACTTTTAACCGTTCCTATCATAAACTTAGCATGTTCATAATTTCCGTCACAATCACTTTCGCTACTTTCAAGATTAATTGCATTTATTTTGCTAGTTTTAAAGGATCGGTTTTCCTTTTCGGATTTTCTTTTACATAACTTGAAAAATGTCCACGTTGATTACATAAGTTACAGTTTTTATCTTTAGCTGGGCAAAACTTTCTATCATGCGCTTTATAACCACAATAGCTACATTTACCTTTTTTCAGTATATAATATTTACCACTGCCATCAGATATCGGTTTTTGTATACGCTGGTTGTCCTTAACCTTGCTGCTGCCATGTATCCATTTTTGGATATTGAAAACATGTTTGTCGTCTTTCATAACCTTCGTCTGCTTTATCTGGATCTCTGCTTGCCGTGCTGTATCTATTGCAATTTTGAGAGTTAAGTTCGGCTTCAGCTGCATTTGCTCACTCACTTTCGTGTTTAACATTCCCACCACAATTCGGTCCCTGATTAGGCCTTCTTTCAAGGCTCCGTAGTCACAATTTTCTGTCTATGCATGAAGATCAGTTATGAAGCTATCGACGGATTCACCTTGGCCTTGTACACGGGAGTTAAACTTAAACCGCTCAAATATTATGTTTTTCTTGGGGTTAAAATATTTGTCAAAATTGTTGAGCGCAGCCCGTAGTGTTGTTGGTGTTGATCCCAGTTGCAGCAAAATTTCTTCACTCTTGTCACCCATCACATAAAAAAGCAAGTCAATCTGCTCATCTTCTGGTTTGGTCATCTGGCCTGATACATTTATGTACCGCTCAAATCTTTTTCGCCATTTGGCCCAACCTTCTTGGCATGAAAAATTAAAAGATTCTGAAGGAGCAATATTCGCCACAAAAACGTCAATTTTTCGAGTTTCTTCTTGACTCGGCATCTTTCACTCTCCTTTAATTCTATTTATTTAGTTTTACCGCTGCCACCATGTGCTGTTAACCTCCAAGGTTAGGTTATATTACAAATAAAACACAACGGTTCTTTTGAATACTTGTTTATTACAACTGGTTTGGTTGAACGCTGATCGATGAAAGAGACCGAGAAAGGAATACCAAGACTTAAAAAAACTTGTTACAGCAAGAACAAGATACTCTTTCAATCGGTTACTTTATCTTAAATCTAATTGGTATTCATATAAGGATATGTTAAAGGGTAGCTTACACCACAACTTAGACTATTCAGTCCATTGTGATACCACATTTAACTAAAAGTACCTATTACATATGGACACTTCTAGTCTTAACCACTGAATCTTCTCTATTATTTACTTTTGTGGAACCAACCAGATTGCTCCTAAAATTCGCTTACGCCTTACACAAAAAGCAGGACACTCACACAAGAGGTGTTTAATTGATTCCTTTTCCTCCACATCATGACAGCTTATACAATAGTCATTATACTTCGCACCTATAGTTTTTGCAAATTCGCCTATCAGGCAGCGACCCGTGCTATCTGACGCCTTGAGAACACTAGCATATCTAGTGTGCGGTTTAAGTTTAAATGGGGCCATATTTGCTTGGTGTCGTTACAACCCTTGCAATTCTCCCATCGAATATTGGCCATCATAACAGCCTTCTCACGCAGTAAGAGCTTGCAGGAGGCCAGAGGCATACCAACAGATTCTAGTTCCCCTGGAATATGTAAGGTAGTTCCTAGCCTTGCTAACACATCTGCTTCGCAGTTCCCCGGTATGTTCATATGGCCAGGCACCCATATTAGGTGAATATTGTACTGCTCAGCCTTCTCGTTGAGATATTTGCGGCAGCCTATGGCCGTTTTCGAG
Organism: Haematobia irritans; assembly: GCF_050003625.1. Taxonomy (NCBI): domain Eukaryota; kingdom Metazoa; phylum Arthropoda; class Insecta; order Diptera; family Muscidae; genus Haematobia; species Haematobia irritans. Next base: position 87,055,850 of record NC_134397.1, on the reverse strand, counting down.
TTAAGGAACACAGAGTCCAAGGATTTTATTGCAGGTTGACTGTCTGAGTATATATTAATGCCAATATTTGTTGGAACATTACTTCTCAGCCAATTCACCACCTCTCTTATTGCCAATATTTCAGCCTGAAAAACACTACGTGATTAGGTAATCTTTTCGCTATTCGAATTTCCAGATCTTTAGAATATACTCCGAACCCCACTTGTCCATTCAATTTGGAGTCATTAGTATAGAAATCTATATATCTTTTATTCCCCGGGGTCTGTGTACCCCACGCCTCACTGTTGGGAATTATAGTTTCAAACTTTTTGTCGAAAAGTGGTTTTGCCAGGGTGTAATCCACTACGTTAGGCACATCTGGCATTACTTTGAGGACCGAACTATGACCGTACATTTTTTTCCGACCACAGCGATAGCTCGCGCAACCACACAGCCGTTGTTGCAGCTGACTGTTTCGCCCAAATGTCTAAAGGCAATAGATGTAGCATGACATTAAGGGAGTCTTAATATTGGTCATGTAAATGCTCCAAGTTTGAGTCCTTCTAATTCTAATGCTAAAATTGAAGAATTTAAGAACACATTTTTTGATTCAGGGTTAGATATTATTGGCATTTCTGAGACGTGGTTCAAACCTGATAACTTTTCGTGTTCTTTGAACATGCAAAACTATAATTTGGTAAGAAGTGATCGGCCTGATAATATTAGTAGAAATTTGCATCCCAAAAGAGGAGGAGGCGTATGTCTCTATGTTTCAAAAAAGCTTCGCTACAGGATAGTGTATCGGGGTAAACAATTTGGCTCTTGTGAATCCTTATTTATTAAGGTTTTTAGGAGCAATGCTTCTGTCATTGTCGGAATAGTTTATTTGCCCACGGGTAGGATTGATATTTTTCAGGATATGCATAATTGCCTATTTGACCGGTTTACGAATACAATTGTCATGGGGGATTTTAATGTTAATTTATTTGATCCTACAAAATCATCGAACTTTCGAGCTATGACATCCAGATTTTTCTTGTTAGTCAACCATCTCTTATAGCACATAAAGGTCAATTGCAGTTTCCGTTTTTCTGTTCTTACCATAGTTTCATTTATTGTTCGTTTAAATTTTCACACACTTGTTATGAAACTTACATTGAGTACAAGGATTTGTGGATTTGCAGCTATCGGTTTTGATGACTTGCATAGTCTTATTCCTATATCTAGGAAAAGGCTAATACTTATGACTGTGGGTGGATGAACGACCGGTCAATTAAAATTGCTAGGCGTGAGAGAGATGTCGCCTATGGTGAATACTTTCGAGATCGTTCGGATGGAAATTGGAAGATATATTGCAGGCTGAGGAATAGGCAATGATAGTTCTAATATTGATTTTGACGAATTTGTTGAAAATATTGAATCATTTTCTTTTCGATCTGTCACAATTGATGAGCTAGTTTTTGATGCTATAAAGTCAAATGCATTAGATCATGACGCCATTCCTATTAGTTTCATAAAAAAGATTTTTCCACTAATTTTTCCCATGCAGAAATTTTTCCTTTTCTTACCAATCATACATGAGTAATATTTTGGATCATGTAAATGACACACATTCTTAATGAGCTACCATTTTCTTAATAAATGTGCTGGTTATTGGGTTTTTATATTATTTAATTTTGCAATACTTTGTGGTTGGGGGACCAAGTTTTAATTGTAATGTATTTATCATTGATAAGAAATTTACCATTAAATTAGTTATACAACTTAGTCGTAGTAGTTAATCTTACAATACATGTATTATAGGCCTTATTAGGCTTCCTATAAATTGATGTTTGAAATAAAATAAAAAAAATAATTCCTTATGAAATTTAAATACGAGAATTATTCTTCCCAAATTGTAAACATTTAACGCCGTTACTAGAACTCATTGCGTTATGTGATATCGACATTTTGTAAGATGTAAGGCAATGTTAAAGAATTACGCATCAGACAAAGTAACGTAAAATCAACATTAAATGTAAAGTAGCAAAAGCTAGAGAAAAATAAAGCAAATGCTGGAAGCAGTATTAATCGGTAATTATTACCACTAAGCTTAACATAATGTATGGACCGGACGGAAAAATTTGTTAAGATCGGCTAAGTTTTCTCATGATCGGATCAGTATCAGATGACGTCTTAGTCCACGAAAAAGTGGACGTAATGATCTTTTTTTAAGGATGTCAGGTTTTCATTTATATATAGGGTAGTTAGAGTCAAAACCAATGTGAGGCAAACAAGTTGAGAACGATTATTCTTTCTAAACTGCGCCAGCATACGCAGTAATGAGTTCTTATCATATGGTTTGAGCAATTTTATTATGATTGTTGTGTCCCAAGTATTCCTGTTACTTTTATTATTGTGATAGATCGCCTTGTACATTGGTGTTGGGATGTTCAAAACATTACAAATACTTTCGAATGTTTTACATACCCAGCAAAAAAAGTGTCGCCAAAAAAAGTAGTGAAAACGTTCTTTTTGGATTCGGAAGTAGTGCAAATTTGGCGCAGAAGCGATGAATTTAACATGGGCATGTCATAGGACGGATGTCCACCATTTCAACAGCCGTTGCACTGAATTTGCATCACTTCTTCCTAAACGTTTGAATTAAATATGTTTAAAAATTCGCAATATTTCTTGAATGGATTTTGAATTTTTTTTCGACAAAATTTTAATAATTTGTACCATTTTGTTAAAGCTTACTCTGTTTTTCGCCTTTTTGAAACAAAAAATAAATTTACTCATTAAAAATAAGAAAAAAGCGAGTTTTAAATAATTGAATTAAAGGAACTTCCTTTGTAGTTGAAATAAAAACATGTTTGGGAGTACATCTTTTGGAAGTGCTTTTAAAGTTGTGCATTTGAAAGAACTTCCAAATTTGTCTGATGGGTAGGTTCTCCGTTTTTACATAAGGTATCCCATTTATGCGTAGGTCGCAATCAACAGATAAATTATGCATGCATTTCAATTTTTCATTCTCTTTTTCCAACATGGAGATCCTCTCTTCCAACTTTGCATACCCTCACCAAGTTGTTGTATTAGGGTATCATATTAGTGTGTTGGTACCAGAATTTTCTGCGAATTTGATATCTGTCAGCCAGTTTTCAGAAAACAGTTGGATGTTATGTTTAAAGGGGATAAATGTCAAATTGCAAACAATGGAGAATTGTATTTAGAAGCTCACAAAAAAGGAAAATTGTATCAAATGAATTCTTCATAAGCGTACACAGAAAAAAATTTCACGAAAATTTATCCAATTAAAATTTTTATTGAGTTTTAAAAAATGTTCAATTAAAAATTTAATTGATTCAACTAATTTTTAATTACAACAAAAATCAATCACAAAAATTAATAGTATCAATTAATTTTTTAATTGGATCAATTAATTTTTAATTGATACTATCATTTTTGTCATTGAAGACGTTTCAATTAAAACATTAATTGGATCAATTAATTTCGTGATTGAATCAGAAAAAAATCCAGCATGACCTGGTGACATGAATGTAATTAAAAATTATAAAGGAAATTTAAATGCTGAGTCTTTGGAACTTTCTAAGCCAACAATTTGTGAATCGTGCTTATTAGGAAAACAATTTCGTCCACCATACAAGTCGTCAGCAAAAACAGATGTTTTGCAAATTGTTGGAGCAGCAGTCTATTGGCGGGGCAGAATACTACCTACTGTTTTTGGATGATTTTTCAAATAAAGTATTTGTTCTCGACTCAATTTTATCCGCCAATGAATCAAAAATATCGATTTACATCACAAAAATGTATGCTATAACAGTTTTGCAAAAATTTAGCTCAGAAAATTTTAACGAAATGTAAATTTGATTGTATGATCTCATTATCATTTGAATAACTTCAAATTGATATAATGGATAATTGTCCGCCACCGAATAGACAAATTTATATCGGTTTAGCAGTCAAGTCGCCGCCAAAGGCAAAAATTTTGTATCAGCCGCCGCCGAAAAAAATGGGTCGGCTTCATTCTCTGCCGAAGTGCCAAAAAGAATTCAAAAATGTGGAAAGTCAAACTGGCAAACGCATTAAAATCCTGAGATCAGATAATGGCTTAGAATATATAAATAAACAACTACACCAGATTTGTAATGACAGTGGATCAAACGTCAGCACCGTATAGCCCGCAACAAAACGCCAAAAACGCGTGTGAATAGAAGCCTTGTGGAAAAAGCTCGAACTATGCTATATAATGCAATTATAGGTAAAGATTTTTGGGCAGAAGCGACTAACACCGCAGCTTATTTGTTAAACTTGACACCGAAAAGAGTTTAAACGAAAACCACAAAACTTAAAGTATTTGCCTGTGTGTTGTTGTTGAAAATTGGATCCACGATCCAAGAGATGTAATTCGTTGGGTACAGTAAAAGTTCAAAAGCATACAGATTGTATGAACTAGAGCATTGCATGAGAACATTCATTCATAGCGCACACAACTGCACTCATGAAACGGTTCGAGAAGACTGAATAATCTTCGTTGATCGAATGAATAGAATGAGAACACTGGCTTGATCGAATCGGTTCGAATGAATGTAAATGTATGAATGAGACATGGTTTGAATCACACCCAATAATTCAGTATCGAGTGAATGTTGTTGTGACGTCACATCATTGAAGTTGTGCATTTGTTTCCATTCTCGGTCGCAAGCAAACATTCGATTGCATTTGGTAAAACGGGATAATCGAGAATACTCGAACATTTAGCGGGAGTTTCGGGAATTTGCAAAGTTCTCGAGTATGTTATGACAAAAAATGGAATCATGCTTAATGAGAAAAGAAGTCATACAGTTTGTGTTTCTTTAGATATAAGTGTGTAATTAATAGTTAAGCTTATTGACGATAAAATGAGTAATTCTAACAAGGTAAATGTTTAAATTTGTTATGTTTTTATATGTAACTAGCAAAAGTAAATTTATTTTTGTATTTTTTGTCTGTTTTTTATACCATCCACCATAGGAAGGGGGTATATTAAGTTTGTCATTCCGTTTGTAATACTTCGAAATATTGCTCTAAGACCCCCCATAAAGTATATATATTCTGGGTCGCGGTGAAATTCTGAGTCGATCTACGCATGTCCGTCCGACCGTCTGTTGAAATCACGCTAACTTCCGAACGAAACAAGCTATCGACTTGAAACTTGGTATAAGTAGTTGTCATTGATGTAGGTCGGATGGTATTGCAAACGGGCCATATTTTATCAAAATTTTATTTGTATAGAAAATTTTATCAACATTGTATTTCTATAGAAAATTTTATCAAAATTTTATTTCTATAGAAAACTTTGTGAAAATTTTATTTCTATAAAAATTTTTATCAAAATTTTATTTCTATAGCAAATTTTATCAAAATTTTATTTCTATAAAAAATGTTGTCATAATTTTGTTTCTATAGAAACTTTTGTCAAAATTTTATTTCTATAGAAAATGTTGTTAACATCTATAAAAAAATGTATCAAAATTCTATTTCTATAGAAAATTCTATCAAAATTATATTTCTATTGAAAATTTTGTCAAAATTTTATTTTTATAGAAAATTTTATCAACATTATATTTGTATAGTTCGGCTTGAGGTTATATGAATAAAAACAGAAGTTGTTGTTTTTTTGAGTTGTATTTTTTATTTAATATTATCCAATATTTCGAAACATCTCCGATGTTCGTCTTCAGGGAAATTTTTTTTAGAAGTAAAGAACAATGAACTTATTCGCAAACGAGTAAATCTATAAAAAAAAATTATTTCTATAGAAAATTATTAACATTTTATTTCTATAGAAAATTTTCTCAAAATTTTATTACTATAGAAAATTTTGTCAACATCGTATTTCTATAAAAAATTTAATCAAAATTTTATTTCTATAGAAAATTTTATCAAAAATTTTATTTCTATAGAAAATTTGGTCAAAATTTTATTTCTATAGAAAATTTGGTCAAAATTTTATTTCTCTAGAAAATTTTATCAACATTTTATTTCTATAAAAAATTTTGTGAAAATTTTATTTCAATAGAAAATTTTGTCGACATTTTATTTCTATGGAAAATTTTGTCAAAATTGTATTTCTATAGAAAAAGGAAAAATGTTTTATTTCCTTTAAATACGAATGCCCCTTATTTTTTATACGAAAAAGTGAATTGCATTTTTAACGATTACTTACTATAATGCCCAAAAATATCATCCCAAATGTTTCTCCTAAAAACTAGAGCAATATTTTGTATTTCTGTTAATACCTTTTTACATAGAAATGCAGAAGGTTTTGTCCACTTTATGTTATTTTTTTTTACTTCATACCAAAAACAATGGAAGATGAAGACGGGAGAATGGCCAACGTCATGCCAAATGGTTCATTTACGGTGTTCGATACATACACGTTCGTTCATTTTTAATTTGCAATATTTTTTGTTAAAAACTCACAAATGATGTTAAATTTTGTGTAAATAATAATGAGAAACTTTTGACCGATTGTTCTACGTCATTCCCTGATATAAATTTCTTTTTATTCTTAGTTTAATTTGTGGAACAAAAAATCATAAACGACACGTTTGCATCGAACGCCGTCAATGGTTTGATACCCTCTGCTGCCATTTTCCCATCTTCATCTTCCATTGTTTTTGCTTCATACACAAGCGCCTTTCCATCAACTTACAACTAAACAAACGTACAATACATATAAAAGTTGTTGTTATTGTTACTACGTGAGGGCAAAAAAAGATTCGAAATCCTCGATTCCTTCACTTTGTTTTCGAAAACAATTTGACTCGTTGTGTTTGATCCCGAAGACTGAAGTTGTTTGATTGACCGTTTCATACAACACAAACGAGAACGAGTTATGGTTGTATTCGAACTTACAAACATCGGTCCAAACGGGAGCGGCTACAAACAAAAATGGAAGATGAAGATGGGAAAATGGCAGCAGAGGGTATCAAACCATTGACGGCGTTCGATGCAAACGTGTCGTTTATGATTTTTTGTTCCACAAATTAAACTATGAATAAAAAGAAATTTATATCAGGGAATGACGTAGAACAATCGGTCAAAAGTTTCTCATTATTATTTACACAAAATTTAACATCATTTGTGAGTTTTTAACAAAAAATATTGCAAATTAAAAATGAACGAACGTGTATGTATCGAACACCGTAAATGAACCATTTGGCATGACGTTGGCCATTCTCCCGTCTTCATCTTCCATTGTTTTTGGCTACAAATCTCTACCTTACTTGTTGGACTTCGAGATGTTCTCGAACACAAAAATATATGACCGATCAGGGATGGAAAATACAATTTTTAAGAAAGTACAAAAAAGGTATTTTTTGAGCGGAAAGGTACTTTTTACTAACTTTCAACAAATATTTCACTGGAAAATTATTGTAAAGAAACTAAATTTTAAAGAAAATAAAATTTTGACAAAATTTTCTATATAAATAAAATTTTGAAAAATTTTTCTATAGAAATAAAATTTTGCAAAAAAAAAAAAAATGTTGCAAAATTTTTTCTACAGAAATAAAATTTTGCAAAAATTTCCTATAGAAATAAAATTTGTACAAAATTTTCAATTGAAATAAATTTTTGACAAAATTTTCTATAAAAATAAAATTTTGCAAAAATTCTATATAGAAATAAAATTTTGACAACATTTTCTACCGAAATAAAAAATCGATAATATAGAATCACATTCTTTTTTCGACTAAAACATTCTTGAAGTTCAATAAAATCCGGTTTTTGACTATGTCTTTTACAAAATCGAGATTTTCTTCCCACATGAACATGTTTGCTTTGCCATATTTGTAAAAGACTATTAGCAAATAAGGTTGATAAAGACTTTCTCAAAATATTAAAATATTTTGTCAAAGCTATTGTACCATAAATCTGATATCGACTCAAATATGTCTACACAAAAGGTACTAAATCATTCGCGGGGGTACTACGGTACTGACCGGGGTGAAAAAGTATTGAAAAAAGTACTATAGTACTGCATTTTCCATCCCTGTGACCGATGCAATGCTCTAGTATGAACCTCAAACAAACAAAATGCACATAAGTCGCAATGTAACTTTTATTGAAGATAACATGCATTTTTTAAAGCCGAATATGACGACAAAATTATTTCAAGAGAGTAGAATCAGAATTTAGTAAGGATATAGTGAAAGAAAATTCTAATCCAATTGAAAATTCTGATGAAAATAGTAATTCAATTGAAAATACAGTCACAGAAAATAGTATCATGCTTGCGACCTACGCATAAATGGGATACCTTATGTAAAAACAGAGAACCTACCCATCAGACAAATTTGGAAGTTCTTTCAAATGCACAACTTTAAAAGCACTTCCAAAAGATGTACTCCCAAACATGTTTTTATTTCAACTACAAAGGAAGTTCCTTTAATTCAATTATTTATAACTCGCTTTTTTCTTATTTTTAATGAGTAAATTTTTTTTTTATTCAAAAAGGCGAAAAAACAGAGTAAGCTTTAACAAAATGGTACAAATTATTGAAATTCTGTCGAAAAAAAATTCAAAATCCATTCAAGAAATATTGCGAATTTTTAAAAATGTTTTAATTCAAACGTTTCGGACAAGTTTTAGAATGCATTAAAAATCATAAAAAATTATAAAAATTATTTATTAATATGACAACATTTTTTACTTCACATCCAAAACACTGAATTTGAATCACAGAGTAAGAAGTGATGCAAATTCAGTGAAACGGCTGTTGAAATGGTGGACATCCGTCCTATGACAAGCCCATGTTAAATTCATCGCTTCTGCGCCAAATTTACACTACTTCCGAATCCAAAAAGAACGTTTTCACTACTTTTTTGGCGACACTTTTTTTGCTGGGTATGTAAAACATTCGAAAGTATTTGTAATTTTTTGAACATCCCAACACCAATGTACAAGGCGTTCTATCACATTAATAATAAAAGTAACATGAATACTTGGGACACAACAATCATAATAAAATTGCTCAAACCATATGATAAGAACTCATTACTGCGTATGCTGGCGCAGTTTTGAAAGAATAAGCGTTCTCAACTTGTTTGCATCACATTGGTTTTGACTTAAAAAAAAGATCATTACGTCCACTTTTTCGTGGACTAAGACGTCATCTGATACTGATCCGACCATGAGAAAACTTAGCCGATCTTAACAAGTTTTTCCGTCCGGTCCATACATTATGTTAAGCTTAGTGGTGATAATTACCAATTAATACTGCTTCCAGCATTTGCTTTATTTTTCTCTAGCTTTTGCTACATTACATTTAATGTTGATTTTACGTTACTTTGTCTGATGCGTAATTCTTTAACATTGCCTTACTTCTTACAAAATGTCGATATCACATAACGCAATGAGTTCTAGTAACGGCGTTAAATGTTTACAATTTGGGAAGAATAATTCTCGTATTTAAATTTCATAAGGAATTATTTTTTTTATTTTATTTCAAACATCAATTTATAGGAAGCCTAATAAGGCCTATAATACATGTATTGTAAGATTAACTACTACGATTAAGTTGTATAACTAATTTAATTGTAAATTTCTTATCAATGATAAATACATTACAATTAAAACTTGGTGCCCCAACCACAAAGTATTGCAAAATTAAATAATATAAAAACCCAATAACCAGCTAATTTATTAAAAAAATGGTAACTCATTGACATCATTTACATGATCCAAAATATTACTCTTGTATAATTGGTAAGAAAAGGAAAAAATTCTTAGTGAATTAGGCAAATGATTCCAAAAGCGAAGAACTCGAATCAAAAAAGACTTTTCATATATCGAGGAATGTATCATAGGGACATCAATTTGAACACTACTCGTTGAATTTATAAATGAAAATTTATTTACAAGAACTTCTGGTTTTCTTGATTGCATAATCTTAAAAAAATGAACAGTACGCAGATTCAAGTAATTTCGAAAAGTGCAACCAAGAAAATCAGAAGTACATGCATGAATACGATCATGATCATACCATTTAACATCATATATATAGCGGACAATACTGTGGACAATTCTCTCTAAATTGTAAGACAATGTTCCAGAAAATATTTCAATGTCATAGTTTACAAGAGACATAAGTAAAGCATGGGCCAATTTTTTACGAATATATATCGGAGTATAAGCCCTCAATTGGTATAACTTTCTTAAAGTGAGGCAAATTCGATTTGATAAATAATTTAAATGAACATCAAAATTTAGATTCGGGTCAAGCACAACCCCAAGACTTTTAAGAGAATCCACGTAATCAACTATCTGATTATTGATAACAATTTGAGGGCATAAAGCATTGCGAGTTCTTGTGTGGATATGCATAGCTTTAGATTTAGCTGGGTTGATAATTAATCCATCATCATTCATTATTAATATGATCATTGATTAAAGTTTCAGAACCGTTCGCTCCTAACAAAATAAAGATATCATCAGCAAATACATAAGGCTGACAAAATGTATTCTCTATCTGAGATATGATATCATTAATTAATAATCATCTCTATTCAATCGTCGAACGGAACGGACGTGTTTTTTAATAGCGGATAAAATCATCGTAATAAGTACCTACTACGAATTTCAAGTGTGGTGGGATATTAGGCCACCATGCAGAGAAATTCAAAGACATCCACTGGGTTGCTAACTTCAGGGCCCAGTGGACGGATATCGACTGGAGTTATAAATTTGGGTAATGACCAAGAGTTAGGCCCAATTAGTCGACCTGTAGACGGGTCGACAGGTGGCGACAATTTGACAAGTCGAACCTTTTCCAAGGTAACGGCATCAAAAGATGGTAATCCTTCACGAAAGAGATTCAAGGAACGCAGAAATGCGACCCAAGCACGTTGTCGGCTAAACAAAGCGATTCCTTAAAATGGGCTCAAGGAATTCTTGAGGCTGGAAAAAGGGAACGATCACCGGATGAGCTGCCATCCTCCAAAAGGGATCAACGATCGTTTGCCTCAGTTGCTAAAGACAGCCTTGTGATGGCTATCATAAATAAAGGAGCATTGGACGGTATGGTTCCAAAGCAAAAAATGGGGGGAAATTGAGAATGCTTTGTCTGGCGTCTACTCACAGGTGCTGGAAAAGTTTCCCGGCCCAGATCCTCGACACCAAGAGGCTGGTTGGTATCAAGGACGATTTAAGCTAGTCGCATTTGAGGACCAGAGGTCTATAGAATGTTTTAAAGCTGCTCTGATACTAATTGGTGAAGTTTGGGAAGGAGCTGCTCTAGAGTTAGTCGAGAAGAAAGACATACCGGCTAGACCTATAGCACATGCGTGGATACCTACCAACCTTGGAAGGTTGGCCGTTTGGATGAAGTGGATGGACCAAGACGGCATGCAGTGTTTATATTGAACACTCAGTCTTTGCCACATCTAGCAAAGTCTCAGGGCCGTGAATGTTATGGCTTTCATTATATCCAAATGAAGGTGTATAAAAACGATCAGCTAAAGGATTCAGAAATGGACAAGCCTCTGTCTGAATCAGAAGTAAGCGGATCCTCTTGCGAAGTCGAGGGAGATACCAAAGTTGAAGACATGGATAGATACCGTATGCGTGAGGAGGCTTCTACTGCCTCAGAACTCACCAAAGTTGAACCTATGGTTATTGCGAGAGTCACCGACATCTCTGCAGAGGACATTCTTGATGACTCGATTGAAGCGGCTGATGTGACGGTTGTTGAAAATCTCGATGGTCCTACGGATCCTCAAAATAAATCTTCATCATTGTAAGGCTGCTTGTGCTGCCTTAAAAGTTCTCCTGATGAAAGGGGACATAGACATAGTTCTTATTCAAGAACCATATGTTTATAGAAACAAAATATGTGAATTAAGTACTCCGGGGTTCAAACTATTGCAGTATACTGGTAATGATGTAATTCGAGCCTGTATAATTGCTAAAAACGAGCTTAACTTGTTTCTGATTCCTTCAATGTGCAATGCAGACACTGTCGTTGCCAATTTAGAAATAGCCAAATGCAAATATTGGGTATCTTCGGTCTATATGGGACATGACAGGGAGATGCCTCCATGTGCCGTTAAGACCTTAGTTGAGGAGTCACTGAAAACAAAGACGAAACTCATTATGGGATGCGATGCAATGCGAATGTGCATCATAGTATATGGGGAAGTAGTGATACTAATGCAAGGAGAGAGTCGCTAATAGAGTTTATTTTGCGTACTAATCTGGTAGTTTGCAACTAGGAAGATGTCCCAACCTTTGTCACTAAAAACAGGCAAGAGGTTTTGGACATCACCTTGGCCTCGCAAGAACTGAATGAAATGATATCTGAGTGGCAGGTTTTAAGTGAACACAGCTTCTCAGATCATCGCTACATCAGTTTCAAATTTGATGTTCATATCACCAAGATCATATTTCCGCATAATGTTAGGAAAGCTGACTGGAATAGGTATAGGGAATCGTTCAATATGATGATACCGGAAATAACAGAGACAAATATGAGAAATGTGCAAGATATCGAACACGCAGTGGAGCGGATTACTAAGGCCTTCAACATCTCACTGAAAGCTGCATGCCCTAGAGGAAAGCCAAGGGGGAAACATCGACCACCATGGTGGTCTACGGAGTTAGGTAATATGAGGAAATCGTGCAGGAAGCTCTTTAACAAAGCAAAGTCCACCAGAGCTTCTGTGGATTGGGACGCTTACAAGAAAATCTGAGAGGATACAAGCGAGAACTGAGAAAGCCTCAACATAACTCTTGGAATGATTATTGCAGCAGCATTGGGAATACGTCCGAGGCTTCCAGACTACGGAAGGTGCTAGCATCCACGAGCTCCGCTCCAGGTTTCATTAAAACATCGGAGGGCAATTGGACAACGTCGAGTGAGGAGACGCTGGAGGTACTATTGGACACAAAATACCTTGGCGTTATTTTGGAAAGGAAGCTGAACTTTAAGCTTAATATTGAAGAAAGGGCGAGGAAAGCAACGGTAGCTTTATACTCGTGCAAAAAGGCAATAGGGAAAAAGTGGGGACTAAAACCAAAAATTGTACATTGGCTATACACGGCAGTGGTTAGACCTATAATGCTATATGGTGTTGTAGTCTGGTGGCCGGCACTTCACCAGGCGACAAGTTTAGACAAAGTTCAGTGTATGGCGTGCTTGTGTGCCTCAGGTGCATTCAGCAAGACAGGAACAAACTCTCTTAATGTCATACTGCATCTATTGCCTTTAGACATTTTGGCCAAACAGTCAGCTGCAACAACGGCTGTGCGGTTGCGCGAGCTTTCGCTGTGGTCGGAAAAAAGTTACGGTCACAGTTCGGTCCTCAAAATAATGCCAGATGTGCCTAACGTAGTGGATTACACTTTGGCGAGTCCACTTTTCGACAAAAAGTTTGAGACTCTAATTCCCTACAGTGAGGCGTGGTGTACACGGACCCCGGGGAATAAAAGATATATAGATTTCTACACTGATGGCTCCAAATTGGATGGCCAAGTGGGTTTCGGAGTATATTCTAAAGATCTGGAACTTCGAATAGCGAAAAGATTACCTGATCACTGTTGTGTTTTTCAGGCTGAAATATTAGCAATAAGAGAAGTGGTGAATTGGCTGAGAAGTAATGCTCCCTGCAATATTGGCATTAATATATACTCAGACAGTCAACCTGCAATAAAATCCTTGGACTCTGTGTTCCTCAACACGAAAACGGCCATCGACTGCCGCAAATATCTCAATGAGATGGCTGAGCAGCACAATATTCACCTAATATGGGTGACTGGCCATAGGAACATACCGGGGAACTGCGAAGCAGATGAGCTAGCAAGTTCCAGGGGAACTAGAATCTGTTGGTATGCCTCTGGCTACCTGCAAGCTCTTACTGCGTGAGAAGGCTGTCATGATGGCATATGTTCGATGGGAGAATTGTAAGGGTTATAACGACACCAAACAAATATGGCCCCATTTAAACTTAAACCGCACACTAGATATGCCAGTGTGCTCGAGACGCCAGATATCACTCCTGATATCTGCTATAACGGGTCGCTGCCTGATAGGCGATTTTGCAAAAACTATTGGTGCGAAGTATATGACTATTGTATGAGCTGTCATGATGCGGAGGAAAAGGAATCAATAAAACACCTCTTGTGTGAGTGTCCTGCATTTTGTGTAAGGCGTAAGCAAATTTTAGGGGCATATAGCTTCAGATTACTGGCGGACCTGGAAAACGTTAACTTAAGCAGTCTGCTAGTGTTTTTGGAACAATCTGGTTGGTTCAACAGAAGAAAATAATCGAGAAGGTTCAACGGTTAAAACTAGAAGTGCCCATATGTAATAGGTACTTTTAGTTAATGTGGTATCACAATGGACTGAATAGTCTATGTGAGCCTGAATCTTAATCGGGCTGCCACTTTAACCTAACCTAACTTGTCATTAATATAGGACAGAAACAATATTGGTCCCATAACGGACCCCTGAGGCACAACTGATGTAACAACGCCGATACTAGAATTAAACCCGTTAAATGACACATACTGCCTTCTATCTGAAAGATAAGAATAAATTAATTTGCAGGCCGTTCTAGAATAGTTGAATTTTTGGTACAATTTCTTCGTCAGGGTAATATGATCAATACGGTCGACAGCCTTAGTAAGGACCAAAGAGACTAGTGTACAAAAATGATTCCTGTCTAAATTTTCCCTAATTGCTTCAGTTAAAGAAAGTAGTGCAGAAGTCGTATTAAAATTCTTCCTAAAAGCAAATTGGAAAGGATGGAAAAGAGAATAACGATCATAATACTCCAGGATCTGACATTTCATTATATTTATTCTCAAGTATTTTCGACATAGAGGGCAGAATAGTGGTCGGTCTTAAATTGTTGCTTATCCGATTTCCAATTTTAGAAATAGGCACTACTCTACCTATTTTCCAATTCGAAGGAAATTCAGAAACCGTAAATATGGTGTTGATAATATGAAGAAGCATGGGAGAAATTAGTGGAAAAAGCTTTTTTATGAAACTAATAGGAATGGCGTCATGGCCAAATGCATTTGACTTTATAGCATCAACAGCAAAAACTAGATCATCAATTGTGACAGATCGAAAGGAAAATGATTCAATATTTTCAACAAATTCGTCAAAATCAATATTAGAAATATCATTGCTAGGAACAAGATTGTCCAAAAAAGTTGTAGCAATAGACTCAATTTCATCTGCATTCATATCGGGAATATCCCTACCAACACATCCAAGCTTACGGGCTCTCTTCCAAATAAGGGAATTATCAGTCCCACCAAAAATAGCACGTCCATGTCTCGATCTAGCTTTTCAGATGGTAGCCTTAGCCCTATTCCTCAGCCTGCAGTATATCTTCCAATTTCCATCCGAACGATCTCGAAGGTATTCACCATAGGCGACGTCTCTCTCACGCCTAGCAATTTTAATTGACCGGTCGTTCATCCACCCACAGTCATCAGTATTAGCCTTTTTCCTAGATAAGTCATCAATAACACAATTCAAAACCGATAGCTGCAAATCCACATCATTCGAATTAAAATGGAAGAAATCTGAAGCTGATTGAAATAATTTAATAAGACATCAAAATGAATCCTGGGATGCAAATTTCCACTAATATTGTCAGGCCGATCATTTCTTACCAAATTATAGTTTTGCATGTTCAAAGAACTCGAAAAGATATCAGGTTTGAACCACGTCTCAGAAATGCCAATAATAACCTTGAATCAAAATATGTGTTCTTAAATTCTTCAATTTTAGCATTAGAATTAGAAGGACTCAAACTTTGAGTATTTACATGACCAATATTAAAGTTCCCTAAAAAGGAGGAGGATGGGTCATCTATTATCATACAATACTCAAGCAGAAGGGGGATCCAATTTTTAATCCTAATGACACTTTGAATTATAAGATTCATTATAATAATAGTCTCAATGAAATTCATATGTATAATTAAATGGAATATGATTTGTGCGTACTAAAAACAAAAAAAAAAAAATAAATAAATTATTATGTACATAAAATTCATTATATAGGTACTAGATGTATGAATAAACGAAAAACATTTATATCTAGATTAATTGATACTATATACATAGTTAGTTAATTAGAAAAAAGGGAAAAATAAATTAAATTTTTACTGATTAAATTTTTACCAGATTCTCTATGTGTGATACATATCTATACATTGTTGGTAACTAAAGTACTTGGTTTCATTATCTTTCGTAATTGTTTTGGCTTTAAGTTTCTCACGGTTTATTATGGTGTAGCCGGTTATTTTTTAGAATTTTTTAACCTTTTACACGTTTGTTGTAATTTAATAGCCAGAGTGGAAAGATTATCGTTCAAATATATACGGGTTTCATCGGTCCCACCAACTACATCACACATCCTGAGAGATTTTGATTTGTAATATGCAGACATTAATTGGTCACGTTCGCCAATATCAGCAAATTTCACGAGAATCGCATGCCTTTGCCTCATGTACATAACATTTACAATATCCGCTGGAGTAACATCAACTTCGAAGTGTGCACACAAAAACAATTATGTCCTTAAGGCCATCTAATTTATCAGAGAGGCCTGTGATGACCACATCAAGTCTGTTCAATCGGTGTTGGAGAACGTGATTTTGGAGCTCCATATCAAAACATTTTTGTTTGTTGGCGACATCATGAGAAGCAACCAGATTGTTACAATTTGTGACATCAACCTTTATTTCTTGAAGACCTTTTGCCAGCTCTTCTCTAACTTCTGCTATTGTAGCCTCAAATGTAGCTTTTAATGCCATATTTTCTTTCTTCATCTCTTCAGCATGAACCCGTAGGGAATCTTTAAGACTTGTAAACTCTCTCCTCATTTCAAGTTTAAAAGCTGCATCCGAATTATCAGGAGGATTTACCATGCATTTCGTGCAAGTGTAAGCAAGGTTGCGGTTTTTGTCTAATATGCTAAATAAGCTTTTAGAAACATTCTCGCAGTCCACATGAAACCACATATTAAACGATCGACATAGTAAGCAATTTGTTCCAGAAGTCTCCTGGTTACATATACCACAGGGAAAAGTCATCTTTTTTATGATGTAATTGTGAATAGCTTTCAAAGTAGGTGATGTGAGATTACCGCCAACGCAACCGAAGAATATTCTCTCGCTCAGTTAAGTCTCAACACGGTTTTTTACACACGACGAAATGAATTTGTATTTTGATAACACATTTCAGTCTCGCTAGAGCAACCGATCGAGCTGGGTGTGTTGTCGCATGTTGTTCAGCGATTACATGAAATTCGAAATAAATGAGTACTTGCAATATAATTTTTTGTTTCCAGAATTCATAACTATCAATCAAATAATAACCAGATGTAATAAAAAAATATTTTTTTAATAATTATTGAATTTTTTCTATTGTGCGTATTTGAAACCCTTAAAATATAATTTATTTTACTATTTCGAATCAAAGGAAAATACACAACAAACAAAAAACACTTAATATTTTACGATTTTATATGGTAATTTTTTAGTACAGTGCCTCTTTAGACATCCAAATAATGTTTCGTTTCGTTAAAAAGTTAATTACATTAAAATTCTGTATCAATGACAGAAATACGTCTTTAAAGTCTTTTCTAAAAATCTCATAAAAAAACTAACTTAATACAATTATTAAGTATCATTTCTCGAAGTGCATAAAGAGAGCGATCAATTGAAAACGCACACAAACACAAATCCTCTCTGCCCATCCCTGATTTACAGTAATGTGCGTTCTCAATTGTGTGTGTATGCCAATGTGATAATGCAACAACATCAACGGTACACCCAAAAAAAGTGACCCCTTCTTTAAGTTAAAATGAACTCATTGTGAAGAAAGTTGAACTTCGTATAGCGCCAAAGACATTTTTATTTGTTTGAACGATGTGATTTTCGTAGAAATTAGGTAGAATGCATTCCATATTTTATTTAACATTTTCCTATATTTATGTACCACTATAAATACTACAGAATGAAAAAAATTGACTGAATTGAATTCATATATGGAATGATTTTATTGAACTTTTTTCATTCATTTGGACAAATCTTATGTTACATATTTGTGGTAAACTTTTTACTTCAAATTTAGAACTGCTTACCTTCGTTTTTAAATACAATTTTATGTATTTATATAAGCATTTTTTTCTTCAATAAAAGACATGTTTTATTAATATATTAAATATATTTATTTAGAATCAACAGCATCGACTGGCCTTGAAATATTAAAACACATTTTTTTCTTCTTCTAGTACCTTTCACTTTGAATAAGTTGCTGCCTAGCAATTTTGTCCACCTTTTACAATTTCAATACCTACACTGAAAAAACAGTGAACCCATTTCCATTGCAAAATGAACTAAACTGTAGTAATATTGACCATGATTTAGCCCTTAAGATTTTTTTCAACTTGTCTAGTTTATAATTCTCTTAAATTTTAGTTCATCTATAACATTGTATTTTAGTTCATTTTTACTACACCATAAGATTTATATACCCCTACCAAGTTAAAAAGTCAATATTTTTTTGGTTTACTTGCTTATTTTGTGGGAAACCCGATAATAAAAATTGGTTTACAGTCTCTTTAAAATGTCGACAACTAAACTATTTTTAAATCAATCCTTCCACAGTACAGAGAAATTAAATAATTAAAGGAACAACAAATCGTTTTACTATTATGAAAATGTTCATACATTAAAATTAAACTTTCTTTAAGCAAAAGTACTTTATTATAAAAACTTATGATGAAAGTTCTTAATACAATGTTTTTTGTGAATACAAATTATGACCACGTGGAACAGAGAGTAGTTCATTTGAACTCGCTGTTTGGACATTTTGACTTATCCTTTTTTTATTCATCGTAGGTAATTTTTTCACATATCTTGCTGGAAAAAAATGGAAGCAATAATGAAAATTGTTAAAAATTAACACCATGTAATGAAATATAAGTTTTTAATTCTCTATATTTGCTTGCAACTTACCATATTTGGGGGCATTTTATCAAATGGTGTAAGGAATTCAACTTTTCTGTGGAAAACGTATCTCATAAAATTTGTACCTGAAACAATTAGAGAAATAATGAAGTATTTTATACACTGAAAAAACAGTGAACCCACCAGGAAAGATAACTTTCGATTAATTTTAGAAAATTTTGATTTTTTTTAGAAAATTTTAACTAAACGGTATTACAAGCGCTGGCATCACTCCGATATGGTAAAAATAAGTAAATATTTTTCGACAAATTCAAGAAAATTTATTAGACATAACTAAGTTTTTGCACTTGTTAAAGAAAATTTTGTAGTTTTAAGAGAAATCTTGGAGTTCAAAATTGCAAGAATGTCTTTAGTGCCATACGAAGTTCATGATGGACACATTTTTGGTAAAATTTACAAATTTAAAGAAATAATGAACTATTTTGTGAGAAATACGAAATTAGGAAACCTTTATGCTTTATTTTTGTATAATTTTTTCCTGTTTTTTAGTTCATTTAACTAACGTACGCAAAAAATTATTTGAGTAAAGTAAACTTTTTCCAAACATAATGATTCTATGAACTAATATAAAGTTAAATTGGCTTTAGTGAAATAGAGAGTTCACTTTTTTTTGAGTGTATAAACTCATAAAACTTTGTTGTTATCGATGTGAAGGATATAATAAAATAAATATTCTAGTTGAAAGAAAGACAAAGTTTTAATATAAAACGTATCAATTCTCTATTAATTTGTACGTTGAGGGGAAATATAAAAAGTTGTCAAAATTTATTTGGGTTACTCTGAAATTAAATATATATTTTGTACATTAATTAAAATTATTAAATAGGTTTCCAAAAAATCTAATGAAAAAAATAATAATATGCATAAAAATATTATGGTTAACCCTAGACAGTCATCATTCGTCAAAATGACGATACGTAATTTCATTTTCGATTTAAAATGCATTTTAGTCTATTTGGAAATGGTAAATTTAAGTTATACTAATTCGACCGTTTTATGAATTTTTGTGTTATACTACTTAAAACCAAATAGAATAAGAAAATAAATTCAAGTTTGGTTCACTTTTTCGCTCACGATGAAAATTATAGCGTCTTGAAATGAGCCGTAGTCAAAATGACGAAGGATGACGTTAATGTACAAAAAATAAGGATGACTGTACAGGGTTAAAAGAAAGTTAAGGAATCCTTACCAATTCACTATTAAATTACAAGCAAAGGAGTACTAAAAATTTTTCCAAATTTTTAAGGGGTTATTCTGAAATTAAATATTTGTTTTTTACATTAAAAATATAACGTTTTGTTTGTTATAATTGGCTTCTCTTCAATCGTTATTGTTGTTTTTGATCTCAGCTTAAAGCCATGCATTGACTAAACTACAAGTGTAGCTTAACCAACAGAGGAAAAGTATGCTTGTCAAATTTATTTGGGCAAAGCCCTATAGACTGCAAAATGGTTGGATGTACAGCTGTTTCGGAATTACCACATTCCTCATCAGCATCCTCTATTTGCAGCAAAACTATCAACCAATAATCAGAATAAATTCGGGTAATTCACTCAACCCAAAGTGAACTACACTTGAACCTCCCGAAAAAGGGTTTTGATAGTCGGCTATTGCCTAAACAAATTTGCCAGCATATCTCTTTTCCTATGTCAAACTCAAATCATCGATTTGAATGTATTTGGCTGGGTTTGTTTTTGAGCGTGCTTCCTCTATCTTCTTCACGCTCAAAAACAAACCCAGCCAAATACATTCAAATCGATGATTTGAGTTTGGCAAAGGAAAAGAGATATGCTGGCAAATTTGTTTAGGCAGTAGCCGACTATCAAACCCTATTTTCTCATACCAAAAAATCTTATAGTAAATTACACTTATTTTTTAGAAAATAATTTACATTTCACAAGTAGTTTTATAGCATGACAAACGAATTTTTAACTACCAGTTAAGAATTTTTTTAAGGAAATTTCCATCGTATTTTGTAGGCCATGAACTAAACGATTGCTACTTAGAATTTGTAAAATTTCCTTTCGAGTAGTTAATTTTCGTTGAAGATACGAAAAATGAACTAAAATTCTGGAAAATTCTTGTAATAAATTATTGTAAAAATCTTCTTAAATTTACGAGACACTTTTTTTCTGTATACAAATATAAACAAAAAATCCTAAACCAATTTTTTCACAGAAGGTTAGCGTCACTGAATATTACCTGATAATTGAAGATTCCAAAATGAAGTCGAATGACGGGGTTGTTATACTGCTGGTGTTTTCTTTTTTATAAACCAATTTTCAAAAATCGAACATTTTTCCCACTAATTTAAAATAACAAATATTTTATATATTATATTTGTTTTTTTTATTATATTAATTTACTATATTATTTTTAACAATCTCTCAGTATACCATAACAACGCGATTCCAACTAAAAAAACAACCCACGCGCAAACACATCGATTACATCGATGACAGGTATCGATTACATCGATGACAGGTATCGATTACATCGATGACAGGTATCGATTACAGGTAGATAAAAGAAATGTAGGAAATTTTCCTATATTCTAACAAGTGTGTTTCCGTAAGTCTTGAAATGATTGAATACTTCTTAGTACGAATGAACTAAAATATTTTTCTATGCCAAGTGTCATTCGTATGTATGATAAGCTTTCTATAATAAAGGAAGTCAGAATTATCATTTTTTAAAAAATCTTACTAAATTTGAGGAAATTTGATTTTAGTTCGGTTTTTGTTTATTTTTACGAATGCTTTGTTATCACTGACTAAAATTTTCTTTTTCAGTAGTAAATTCTTATATCCAGCGAAGAGAACATTATTAGTAGTAAAATTCCATGCCTTATTCTAGTTAATGAACTATTCCTAACTGCTTTCAGTTTAGGATTTTTTTACTGAAGCAAGTAAATTTTATTATTTCACACAAATATTTAACTGAATGGAAATAAAATGGCTAAACTAAATTGATGAACATTTTTTCCTTTAGTTTCGAAGACACTTTTTTCTGGGTGCATAGCTCGAAAAATTATATAAATTTATTTTTGGGGTATTCAACAATTCAAAGTGGCAATTTTTTCCAAATTCTTTTGTCTATAGCATAATTCACAAAAATAAAATATTGAATACAAATACAAAAATTGCAAAAAGTGCTCAAAGTCGAATTTGGCGGCAAAACTTTAGAGCCTCATAAGAGACGAACGGCAACCAATCTCGCAAAATCCAGAAATTACTTTTCTCCTCTCGTCGAGTACTTTCGGCTGGGATAAAAGATTTTTTGTTTGGATTTTTTTGTGTTGCACTGTGTAATCAGTTATATAATTATTCATGATTTAATAATAATAAAAACAAATGGCAAACTATACCTGCAAAAACTCTCATTACCCGGTAATCTTGTATTTGTAGTTGTACCAAAGTTTGGAACATAGCCACTTATTGCCACAGGCAACCAAATCTCGAAAATATTGACTTCTCTAGCCGATCACAATGGATCAAAATATGGCGAGTAATGCTGTAATATGAACATTACTTGAATAGAAGCGAATATTGTAGAAATAAACAAAAATGTAACAAATCATCTAAATGAGATCGAAAATTACCGAGAAGTAGTTATTATTGTCATTACAAGTTATTCACTATAACTCACTGCAATATAATGCAATGTGTAATGGCAGCTGTACTCCTGGTAATGTAAATTGTAATGAGATGTGGTTACCTAGTTTTTGCTCTTTAAATGCCTTTTGAAAATCGATATATGTGTTAAGTTCTTTATATTATCAGGGCAACTGTTAAACTCAACCCTATTATTTGTTTTGTAACCTCAAGACGACACCTTTTTACTCTTAAGATAGAGCCATATCGAGTATTAAAAGCAGATTGACTAACAGTAAATTCAATGGGATTAGGAATTAAGTTTCTCACTGATTTAAACATATGGGTAATCAACTGCATCTTATATAAACCCTGTATGGGTAGAGTTAATTTAGACACATCCACGTGGAAAAACGCACAGGAAGATTATTTGCGATTTTAAGTGCTTTGTTTAGTATTCTCTGAAGAGATTTCAGTTGAGCCTTATTTTTATATGCATAGATCATAGGTAGATAATTGAAGTGACTATGTAATAAAGCATTGTAAAGCAACATTTTTGTATTTACATCAAATTTATTTTTATATCAATTGCTGCAGCTACTTTAGCTTTTAATTCCTGTATATGCAGATTCCATGACAAATTGCTCTGAAAGTGCAATCCCAAGTATTTTATCATATTGCTCTCACGAATTTCCGTTCCATCATCGTGGATTGTAAATAATTTCTCATTTTCAGTACAATTTGGACGAAAGCGCATTATCATCTTTGTCATTTCTGGATTCAAGACAAGTTTGTTAAATCTGCAGTGTTCATGAATCTTATTAAAATCCGTTTCCATTTGGGATTTTAGTATAACATTATGATTATAAGGATAAAACAGTGATATATCATCTGCATACATAATTAGTTTACCGCTTATATTAATATTGGAGATGTCATTCACGTAGATTGTGAAAAGTAATGGTCCCAACACACTACCTTGAGGTACACCATGTTCAACAACTCGGATTTCACTTTTTGTTATTTACTACCACAAGCTGTTCTCTTCCTTTTTAAAAACTACAATAATTCCAATAATATAGCATGATCGACTAAATCAAAAGCTTAAGAGAAATCGATAAACAGTGCTCGAACTCCTCTATATTTCGCATCCAGTCCATCGCATATCAAATTAACAACATTCGCAAATGTGTGTACCACTTACAATTGATTTCTGTCAGTGAAGAATTTTGATTGTTGTCCGGAGATACAAACTTAATCTGAGTCTCCACTAAATAACGTTGGTTTTGCTTCCATCAATTTATTCTTCTAAGTCTTTGAGTTAAATTTAATCACTAATGATAGCTTTGGATTGTTAGAATTTTTCTTTTTTAAGAAGTAAGTTTCTTCAATTTTATCATTAATATTAATTCCAGCCGCCTGAGAAAGTTCACGGACGGCGGATGCTGCACTTTTACCATCACTTGTGTCTATATCAGTTATGACACAATCATTTTTGACCATTTGATCATTTAACATTTTCACAGATTCTTTCAATAGTTTAATTTCACCTTTAAGTTTCGCATTTTCTTTTTCTACAGTTTTTATTTTCTTTTTGTTTGCAGTTACACCACTCATTGTCTCATCGAACTTAGCAGCCATGAAGTTCATTGAATCGTGCAGCTGATCTAGTTTTTTTTAGCTTTGCATCCATTCTTTCCAGTCGTTCGACAATTGTAACATCAATTTTTACATTGTTTGCATTGCACATATGACATACATATTCATCATCTTAATTTTTCAACTGATGATCGTATTGCGCTTTGGTCAATTTCGTACACATTACATGGTATGTTTTCGCACAGTCATCACAAGCAATGTAATCGTATTTTCCTTCCACTTTACATTGAGCACATAAAACTTTCTTTTGTTTTAAACTTCTACGTCCGCTTACTGGCATTTTTGATTATATAATAACTATGCTTTTTGTATTTAAGATTATTCTAACAGGGTAAAACGTTTAGTTTTCACAGTTTTAAATTAAAATATTGCAGTGGGCTTGAGATCCGTATTTTTTTATGTTGTTCCGACAGGGTTGCCAACTTCTTCTATTGAATATTTTAATTGGAAACGTAACAAATATGAATATTTTTTTTTAAATTGGATTTTATTCGGATTTGATTAAATAATTAATTGAATCAATTAACATATTAATTGAATCCGTTTCCAAATTCAATTAAGTGTTTAATTGAATACAATTCGGTCATAATTTTTGTGGTGGTTTTGTGGTCAAGGTGCCTACCTTGAATTTATATCACAATTTACTAGGGACATACAATCGGCATGAAAGCGTGGAAGGTGGGAAACAAAATAAGTGGTATGATGCGCTGCCTGCTGTATTACTAGTTTGAGATATGTTGTCAAGGAAGATCTGCAGGCATCCCCAGCAGAAATGGTCTATGGACAGAATTTAAAATTGCCGGGTGATATGGTCGAGCCGAATTGACTTCTGATTGTGTCCAATAATTAAAGGAGCGCTTTAAGGATACATACTCGAATTTATCGCATCATAAGAAAGCAGACGGTAACGTTTCTATTCCGAAAGATTTAAGTAGTTGCAAATTTGTGTTTGTGCGTGTATAACAGATAGAATCATTGCAGTACCCATATGAATGACTTTACAGAGTAATTGAGAAAAATCAAAAATATTTTGTTGTAGATGTAAAAGGAAAGAATTTGAGTATCTCAATAGATCGGTTGAAACCAGCTATTGTGGATGCGGCTGAATCTGGAAATAAAGATGCTATTGACAGAAATAATATGCGCGTAACATTCAATTTACTAAACATAGATTCTCCTGGAGGGGGGTAGTGTAGGTACACAAGAATACTATAACAAATATAATTTGAATTCATCACAGTTGCCTTTGATATAATATAATTTTAGTTTTTCACATGAGTTGTCATTCAATAAAAAAATATATTCAAGTACGAAACCTGAGTCTCATCGAATATTAATTTTGGCCTCCACATTGTCATATGATTCCAACAACTATTGTATACATATTAATAAGTATCTGCGCTCATAGCAGGTACAAGTACAATAGTTTCCTTTGAAAACTCTTCGTCCTAACTGTTTACAAAAATGAAAATGTACACGCAGAGAAGAAACATGATTGTCACAATCATATTCGAAGAGCAAAATAATATGATAGGACCTATTTTTGCGGCGACCATGTAACATTTTCACCAGCAACCATGTTGGCTCAGTGAACATGGTTCTAAGAAAAATAAAATTGTCCTTATCTAAAATGTTATTACATTAATAAAAATAATTTTGTTTCCATTAAAAGACAATGGTAACGATCTAACATGTTATGGTATTCGTCAAAAATGTTTTTCTTCCAGTTAAAAGAACATGGTCACAACCTAAAATGTTTTGATCTTTATGAAAAAAATTTTTTCGTCGTCGAAAAAAGGACGCCACTTGAGAAAAGAAAACACAAAACTAACTTTATTTATTTGTTTTTATTTATTTATAAACTAACTCATTATTTATTTGTATTTATAATGTCGTGCAAGCAAACATCACATAACATATTTTTACACACTCTATTTTGGTTCAATTTCAACAATAAGTAATCATTCCATATTTACTTCGTGCCCATCAAATGTACCAACGCAGACATCATGTAACTGCAAATAAAAATAAATTATAAATGCAGAACAAAAAACAGGTAATTTTTTTTTTTCAATTACACTTTCATTTTTTGTGTTCACATAAAACACAGAAAGTCCGCATTATCCGTTCATTGAAAGAAACAAACAACACACAACTGATGCGCAATAAGAAATTTTACTAAATTTGAGGAATCTTGGTTTTAGTTCGGTTTTTGTTTATTTTTATGAATGCTTTGCTATCAGTGAATAAAATTTTCTTGTTCAGTAGTAAATTCTTATACCCAGCGAAGAAAACAGTATTAGTAAAATTCTATGCCTTATTCTAGTTAATGAACTATTCCTAACTGCTTTCAGTTTAGGATTTTTTACTGAAACAAGTAAATTTTATTATTTCACACAAAAATTTAACTTAATGGAAATAAAATGACTAAACTAAATTGATAAACATTTTTTCCTTTAGTTTCGAAGGCACTTTTTTCTGGGTGTAGGGTCAGCCACTCGGACCGGACCCAGCTAGTTTAAGAATATTTCTCTTACTCCAAATAATTATCAGATTTCAGGACAGTAAAATTGAAATATAGAAACGACGGTCATTAACATACATATGTTCAATTGGCTTCTCGGAATGGTACTAATGCGCCGCCCAGACTATAAGTTTTCCGGACGGAATGTCTGTGTTTGTAAAGAATACTTACAGTGTGGCCGAATGTATAACGCCCAAAAATTTTTGACAGCCCTTTTACATATCTAACATGCGTCCCAAGTATTTACTAGAGGTCTGCTTCGAATAACTTTTTACTACATGTATGCAATTCGTTGTCAAATATAGTACATACACTATCTTTCTCTCAGAGCGCAAGCAGTGAAATGAAGAGGACACTTCCTTATCAAATACCGACGAGTACTTATCCGAAAAAATGTGTTCCGAAAAAAAGGAACAATAAAAATGTAAGTACTTGAGAAAGAGAACAACATGTTCTCTTTCTCACTCTTAATATACAAATGGAACAGTGCAGACCTTTGGTATTTACCTTATTTATCGAGATGTAGAGGTGTGCGCGTGACTGAAAATTCACTCACACTCAGGCACATTCACGAAGTAAAATATTTATTCACGCACGATACGTGTGGTAGCCAATCCCACTCACGCACATTCACGAAATAACAACCAGTACTCACGAACTACTTTTAAAGACTCACGTTCACGCACGATTCACGACAAATTCACGCAACTCACGATATTTTCCAAACGGAAATCTGCAAAAGTAACAAAATCCAAAAATAGAATACAGTTCGAGAGCTAAATTAATTTCAGCTAACATACGAGTTTGAATAAAATCTAGATTATTTTCATGAGCGTGATTTCGCAGAAATTTACATTTACGAACCGTTTCTATTTCTCACTCACGCTCACGCACGACATATTTATTTTAGTTCCATTCACGCACATTCAGGAGAGTTGCTTTGGATTTTGTTCAATACTCACGTGATTCACGCGTGTCATGAGAACCCTCACCTTGGTCATTTAAAAATATAAGGTATGCATAATTGTAGGCTAAATGACCACCGGGATATATTGGCCACATATTATATTATAATATATGTTTTAATAACTCTTCGTGTAATTAGAGAAATATCAAAAAAAAAAAAACAAAAAAAAAACAATATTAGAAGATATAATTATAATTATTACTAAATATAGGTTTTATCCTTATATTTTATAAATATATAATAACTATTGGAAATGTAAAAAAATAATTTGTTTCACCTTAAAATAAAATACTCGTTACTAAATAGCATACAATGTATTGTGTGTATAAAATGAGTTTTCCATTTATTGATCGCTTAAGTTTAATCATATAAAGACTAGTTTTCTGTGCATATGTATTGTATTTGAACTCGTTCATAACAATATCTCTTTATTTATTAAGCAGATATAATATTAAGTAGATATAGATTTAAAGTTTCTATTGCTTTATGTCTATTAGTACAATCGCAAAACATGTTTTAGTATATATAGTCCATACTGGTGAAACATTGCCCAAAAAGTGACGATTGTAGACAACTCGAAGTACAACATTGCTAATGTCAAAGTACGCCAACGATATGCAATCCACCACATTTTCGGTGTTTGATTTATAACGTTCTAGACATGTTTCCAAGCGGTCTATAGTTTTTAAGATGTCGTGCACAGTTTCCAAAAGTAGAAAGGTTGTATCTTTGCACAATGATTTTAAGGGTCTCAAAGCAATTTTGCAGCAGTTCTGGAGTTCAGCATTACCGCGCTGTATAAATTCATCTAACGTTCTGCAGCGTTCATTGTATAGTTGGGTATTATTTATGGAATGCAGTTTTTTTTTTATGTACGCAGTCCACCAATCATGTTGTGCAGTATTATTCATCAGAGTTTCATTTAGTTGGTTTACAGCCAATAGCAAATGGTGGTCAACACTGTTAGCTAAGTTTCCAAATCCGTGTTTTAAGCTACTGAGCTGAAAATCTAATTCGCTGATATCCAAAATTTCACTATTAAATATGTTCAGAACATCCACTGCATAATATCTTAACTGAACTAATAATGTGCTTGTGTCCTCGTATATTTGATATATATTTTGTACCAAATTTTGAAAAGTATTTCCTAGTATGACTTTCAATTCAATAAATTTTGGCTGTATTTCCTGTGCGAATGTTGCAGTCTTTTCATTCGGTTTCACTGTACTGATTGCAGCAATTTCAGTTTTGGGAAATGCACAAGACATTTTGTAATTCTGAACCAACAGTACGGTTGTCATAAAGATTGTAAGAGAATAAATTCCCGTGAACATTTTAATTATTTAATCTCCATTCGTAAACTGATCTCCGACCGCAGTTAATGTCAAGAAATATTTCTTATCAATTATTAACAACTGGTCGTTAACCTTAATCGACTGCTCTTAATCGAAGCTGAAATGAATATGCAGCTAGTACGCAAATATAATTACATCTGTGTTAACATTTTATTCTGATAAACGAATAGTTTATGTCTATATTCCGGGTAGATTTAGCAGCAAAAGAATAAAAATTATACAAATAAACATGCAATAAAATAATATTCAATTCAATTTAAAAAAAAAAAAAAAAAAAAAAAAAAAAATATATATATATATATATATATATATATATATATATATATATATATATATATATATATATATATATATATATATATATATATATATATATATATATATATATATATATATATATATATATATATATATATATATATATATATATATATATATATATATATATATATATATATATATATATATATATATATATATATATATATATATATATATATATATATATATATATATATATATATATATTGTTTTTTTAATTGAATTGAATATTATTTTATTTATTTATTTTAATTTATATTTTATTTTAATTTTTCCTTTTTTCAGCTTGTTTGCTTCATATGCTATCAATGTCCTTTAAAACGAGTTAACGAAAACTTTAGTTTCCACATTCAGACTCGACTTCCAGTAGAAATTATGCTATTTCTATTGGAAGTCGTAGTAACTCGTTTTAAAGGACTTTGATAGCATATGAAGAAAACAAGCTGAAAAAACGAAAAATTAAAATTTGCTTCCTAGAAGCAAGTACACAAAACCCAAATTTAAAAGAGAGCTGTGTGTTAAATGTATCCTTATTTGTATTCTCCGCGTCTTTGGCTCGAAATCAATACCAATATTTTTAAAGTAAAGACAAAATCTTTGGAACCGGGCATGCTTTTTTCAGTGTAGAATGAATTAAACGCAAATAATTTCCAAAATTAAACTAGAAAACTTACTAAACAAACAAGTGAGTTAAATTCGTAAATTACTTTGTAATA
The DNA here is from genome assembly GCF_050003625.1 of Haematobia irritans. Taxonomy (NCBI): domain Eukaryota; kingdom Metazoa; phylum Arthropoda; class Insecta; order Diptera; family Muscidae; genus Haematobia; species Haematobia irritans. The sequence goes on along the minus strand of NC_134397.1, from coordinate 87,025,696 downwards.
TACGAGGGCAGTTCCGAAACTTGTTAGCCTAGCACAAAAAGCGCGGTATAAACAGAAAAAAGTTAAGTGTTTTGGCAACTTCCATCTCTGTTATAAACACATGTTAAATTTTGTTTCGATCTGGCAACTCCTTCATATATAAACAGGTGTTCAAAATAGACGCATCGGCAATTTTTTTACAATTGAAAAATTAGAAATGCGTGCTGTCATTAAATATTTACATAAAAAAGGTTTATCGGGACAAGAAATTCATAATGATATGGTGAATGTGTCAGGTGAAAGTGCCCCTTCATATGCAACAGTAAAAAATTGGGTTGCTGAATTTAAACGTGGTCGTACAAGCATTGAAGTTGAACCGTAGTGGACGTCCAAAAACAGCAACAACAACAGAAATTGTAGCCAAAGTGCATGATATGGTATTAAATGAATGACGAATAAAAGTGCGTGAAATTGCTAATATCATGTGCATCTCAAATGATCGAGTCCATTTAATTTTGCATGAAGAACTACAGATGAAAAAACTTTCTGCAGATGGGTGCCGCATTTGTTAACAGTCGATCAAAAACGCATAAGAATGAACATTTCTCAAGCTTGTTTGGATCATTTTAAGCGAAATAAAATGGATTTTAAGCGTCGTTTCATAACTGCTGATGAGACATGGATCCACCACTATACTCCAGAGACAAAAGAACAATCCAAACAATGGACTGAAGCTGGAGGAAGTGTCCCAGAAAGGCAAAAACAATTCAATGGGCTGGTAAGGTTATGGTAACGGTTTTTTGGGACTTCAAAGTTATTTTATTGATTGACTATCTGCAAAAGGGTAAAACAATATATTCGGAATATTATTGCAACCTTTTGGATCAATTAAATGTACAAATTCGAGAAAAACGTCCTGGCTTACAACACAAAAAAAAAATTTCATCAAGACAACGCACCAGCGCACCAGATTGTTTTAACAATGGCTAAAATCAACGAATTGACCACCCACCTTATTCTAAAAAAATTTAATAAAATCCTTGCACGCGTTTTACCTCAAATGAAGATGCAATTACAGTTGTAAACCACTTATTTGAAGACCTTGAGGAAAACTATTTTAATCAAGGAATAGAATTGCTCGAAAAGCGTTGGACTAAGTGTATTGAAGATTCAGGAGATTATATTGAGAAATAAAAATATTTTTGAAAAACTAACTATTCTCTTTCATTGATAGGCTAATAAGTTTCCGAACCTCCCTCGTACCTACATATATTCATTTAAAGCATCATTATTATGAAATACTTGAAAACATTTTAGAATCAACGTTAGATTAAATATTGGTTAGAATTTTTTATCAATATTTTATTAAGACATTATCGATCAACTGCATTACTTTTTGAGAAAAATCATCACAAATTACTGAGAAGTAGTTATTACTCATATTGTCATTATAAGTTAGTCACTATAACTCGTCGAAATATAATGCAACGTCTAATGAGAGTTTTTTCTGCAATGCAAATTGTAATGAGTTATGGATACCTAATTTTAGTTATCAATTTTTTTATCGCATAATTATCAAAAATGTATATATGGTATCCAAATAAAAGGTAATAAAGTGTATATTTAGAATCAATATAAAAACCTGGCGAGGTCGCAGGACCTTTAAAATGTTGAACATTTCTCAATATGGTTAATTTCGAGTACATTGCGAATTTAATGAAGAGAGTTTTATATAGAAAGTCTTTAAAGACAGTTTCCTATAGGGAAATTATATATAATGAATATTGACAGGACCAGAAAATACTTCATTATACAGAAATTATGTCAGAATACTTGAAAGTAGGGCGGAAAAAGCAGTGTTTAACTGATTGCTTGGTCAATTCTTTCTGTTCCTTTTATGTTTTATTTACCTAATTGGACCTAAATTCATTGATGTAATTCGAAGCCCAATTCATGAATTTTTGCCATCGTTCTCAATGACTTGTGGCACGGTGCGTTGTCTTGTCATCCATTGTCACATATCGACGGAAAACTCGGGTGTATTACGAGTTAACAGCTGCAAACATCGCTCAGAATCATCAACACGTTGTTGTTTTTGGTCAAATGTGAGCTCGCGCGGCACCCATTTTGCACAGAGCTTCCGCATATCCAAATATTGATGAATGATATGACCCACACGTTCCTTTGATATCTTTAAGGCCTCTGCTATCTCGATCAACTTCATTTTACGGTCATTCAAAATCATTTTGTGGATTTTTTTGATGTTTTCGTCGGTAACCACCTCTTTCGGGCGTCCACTGCGTTCACCGTCCTCCGTGCTCATTTCACCACGCTTGAATTTTGCATACCAATAAATTATTGTTGATTTCCCTGGGGCAGAGTCCGGAAATTCAATATCAAGCCAAGTTTTTGCTTACACCGTATTTTTCCCTTCAGAAAAAAAGTATTTTATTAAAACACGAAATGTCTTTTTCCCATTTTTTTCACAATAACAAAAGTTGCTTCACAAAAGACGGTCTATATCACAAACTAATTGACTTACAGACGTCAAATTTTGACACGAATCATCACTATATAAAAATAATATGCATTTAATGCCAGCGACGTCATCTATGTGTCAGGCCGGGGACTTATCAGCCAACCTGTTATTTTTCCTCTTTCTTCAACATTTCTTCAACACAACTGATTAATTTACCATGAAGAAGCATATCAATTGTTTAGTGGCGCGACAACAAAATTCCATATTAAATATTTTTAATATAATAGCCAAATGCAAAAAGCAAATGCGTTTTTTTGGCCAATACCATTGTAGATGCGCCATTGGAGAGTGGTTCTTCTGACGACTATGAAGAAGTTACAACATCATTGCTTGGACGAAATGACCAACGGCGAGTTAAAAACTTTGTTAAGGATGTAATTTGTACTCTGAGTAGAATTAAGATCATTAAAAATATATAAAATCAAAAGTTTTAACAATTTCCCTTAGTTCAAGAAAAATTTGCATGTTAGTCGAGATTCCAGTAATAGTTGTTAATAATAATCGAAATATTTCCTCCAAATTTCTTTGATTTTATATCATTGTTGCATCTTTTTTGTTCGTTTTCACACGCAAACGGTATTGTCATTGCAAGGGGTTTCGGCAACACTGTGGTAACAAAATAATATGCTGTACCATTTGTATGCAACACTTTTTCCCCAAACGAAATCACCATAAGTAAATGAAACTGAATCCAAAATAATTACTGAATCGAAGCTTTATACGTGTCCGCAAATTATCCATTTCATTGAAATGCTCTTTGGTAAACCATATTTTTTGACTTTTGGGCTGACGCTAACACAAACTAAGCGGATGGTTTTTCCAACTCGTGAACACGCAACGTATATCAATATAACCGTACCAACTTTGAGTTGCAAGTTATGTGGTGGAAATCCTGGTAACTCCAGAAAGTTCACAAACTCCGTTCGATAATTTACTACATCATCGGGAGGTGTTACGGATTCAAAGGATTTGTATGTTACCTAATCGCCAGCAATTTTTGATTGATTGAATGGTGTAATTCAGTGCGTGTACATCATTATTCTATGCGGCAAGAATTGCTCGTTGACTTAACTAAGCCTAATTCTGATTATTCTCACTAATGTTTTGGACAACTTTATTCGTTTTTGTTTTTTATTGTTGGTTTGTACTTCAATCATATTTGTTGTTTTGATCTCAGCTTTAAAACCATTGCGTTGACTAAACTACAAGAGTAGCTTAACCAACAGAGGAAAAGAATTTTTGTCAAATTTATTTGGGCAAAGCCCTATAGACTGCAAGATGGTTGGATGGAGCACATTCCTCATAGCATCCTCTATTTGCAGCAAAACTATCAACCAATTATCAAAAAACAAAACATTTTCAATAAAAGTTGTCATTGAGCTTAACATGGGCAGCACTCAGTGATAAGAGAGAAGTTCACCACTGTGGTATCACAATGGACTGAATAGTCTAAGTGAGCCTGATACATCGGGCTGCCACATAACCTAACCTAACCTAACCTAACCCAACCTTCAATAAAAGTTAATTGAGAGTCTACAAATCGGTAAAAGTCGTTGGTAAGAGTAATTAATCCAGATGTCGTATCAACAATTGTTTGGAAAATTGTGAAACACTTTGATCATTCTGAAGTTAAACTCTCATATGGTTAGCAATAATGTTTTTAGGTTATTCCATACAGGTGATGCCTTAAGGCAAGCGTTCATTTCATCTGCAGGTGTTCCACGCGGAATTACTGGCAACGTCTGTCTGAAATCGCCTGCAACTATATCATCAAACTGCCAAAGATGTTGTTACTTCGCCGAAGATTCTTCAGTATGAAAGTAAGTGCTTCAAGTGATTTCTTACGTGCCATCGTGCACTCATCCCAAACAATGAGCTTGCATTGCATCAACAATTTTTCCATTGCTCTGGATCGGGAAATATTGCATGTTGGAGTATCAGTTGTGTTTAAATTGAGTGGCAACTTAAGTGCAGAATGTGCAGTACGACTGCCATCTAGAGGAGTCGCCGCAATTCCAGATGATGCTAACGCAAAAGCTATGTCACATCTTGATCAAATAATGGCCAAAATCAGTGAAATGATAAATGTTTTCCTTGTTCCTCCAGGTGCTTGTATTAATGTTTCGTATAACAGGTTGGCTGATAAGTCCCCGGTCTAACAAAGAAAAACACATTTTTTGGTCAAAATTCGTTTTTATTATTCAACATAGTTCCCTTCAAGAGCGATACAACGATTATAACGACCTTCCAATTTTTTGATTCCATTTTGGTAGTACTCTTTCGGTTTTGCCTCAAAATAGGCCTCAGTTTTGGCGATCACCTCTTCATTGCAGCCAAATTTTTTCCCTGCGAGAATCCTTTTGAGGTCTGAGAGCAAGAAAAAGTCGCTGGGGGCCAGATCTGGAGAATACGGGTGGGAAAGCAATTCGTAGCCCAATTCATGAATTTTTGCCATCGTTCTCAATGACTTGTGGCACGGTGCGTTGTCTTGGCGGAACAACACTTTTTTCTTCTTCATATGGGGCCGTTTTGCCGCGATTTCGACCTTCAAACGCTCCAATAACGCCATATAATAGTCACTGTTGATGGTTTTTCCCTTCTCAAGATAATCGATAAAAATTATTCCATGCGCTTCCCAAAAAACAGAGGCCATTACTTTGCCAGCGGACTTTTGAGTCTTTCCACGCTTCGGAGACGGTTCACCGGTCCCTGTCCACTCAACCGACTGTCGATTGGACTCAGGAATGTAGTGATGGAGCCATGTTTCATCCATTGTCACATATCGACGGAAAAACTCGGGTGTATTACGAGTTAACAGCTGCAAAAACCGCTCAGAATCATCAACACGTTGGTCTTTTTGGTCAAATGTGAGCTCGCGCGGCATCCATTTTGCACAGAGCTTCCGCATATCCAAATATTGATGAATGATATGACCAACACGTTCCTTTGATAACTTTAAGGCCTCTGCTATCTCGATCAACTTCATTTTACGGTCATTCAAAATAATTTTGTGGATTTTTTTGATGTTTTCGTCGGTAACAACCTCTTTCGGGCGTCCATTCCGTTCACCGTCCTCCGTGCTCATTTCACCACGCTTGAATTTTGCATACCAATAAATTATTGTTGATTTCCCTGGGGCAGAGTCCGGAAACTCATTATCAAGCCAAGTTTTTGCTTCCACCATATTTTTTCCCTTCAGAAAACAGTATTTTATCAAAACACGAAATTCCTTTTTTTCCACAATAACAAAAGTTGCTTCACAAAAGACGCTCTATCTCACAAACTAATTGACTTACAGACGTCAAATTTTGACACGAATCATTTGAAGGTTGGTACTATATAAAAATAATATGCATTTAATACTAGCGACGCCATCTATGTGTCAGACCGGGGACTTATCAGCCAACCTGTTACTTGTTTTTCTGTTCATTCATCAACGGCACATTATTTCGAACGAATTCCTGCAATGTATCAACATTGTATTGCAGTTCTCGATTTAATTCTTGGTTGAATACATCGTACATCGATCGATTTTCCGTTATGTGGATGTCAGGATTATTCGTTTGAATGCGCAAGCGATGCAAAATATCTTCACATATGTCGTCTTTGTATTTGTTCCATAACTGAATTGGTTGTGATGATAATTGCGAACAACGTTCGTATTTGGCACGCATTTGACGAAACAACTGGATCCGCAATTGTTAAATCCCAATGAGAATGGTTCTCCAGCAAACCCAATAGTTGGCATGCTTCTCGATATGTTTGGTATTGGTATCCATTCACAGTTTTCAAATGCTCGAGTGATTTTGGTCTACGTACAGTTACCAACAGCAGTCGCAAATAAAAACATTCATCATTGCACATGCGACCTAATGCATCAGAGGAAAACACCTGCGGCCAATCTGGAAGTGGGGTTCATTGTTTGCGTCGTTGGAATTTCGTTGTTAATTGATTCCAAGGGTTATACTTAGCAGTGCTGCCGCTACTACTTCAATCGAAGTATTTTGCTTCATTTTCACAAAATTTACTTCGTCACTCCTTCTTCCAAAAATCTGCTTCACTTTTTGTTCTGCTTCAAATTTTAAAATTTTCCCCCATATTACCTAATTGTTTTTCCTATTCCTTTAATTACGATGAACATAGCGGTTTTAATCATTGAATTATTAACCGATGTGGACCAATTTTTGCATAGTTTTTAGAGACCATATACTTACACCATGTACCAAATTTCAGCCGGATCGGATGAAATTTGGTTTCTTAGAGGCTCTGCAAGCCAAATCGGGGGATCAGTTTATATGGGAGCTATATATAATTATGGACCTATGTGGACCAAGTTTTGCATGGTTGTTAGAGATCATATGCTGAAACTATGTACCAAATTTCAGCCGGACCGGATGAAATTTGCTTCTCTTAGAGCAATCGCAAGCCAAATTTGGGGGTCCGTTTATATGGGGGCTATACGTAAAAGTGGACCGATATGGCCCATTTGCAATACCATCCGACCTACATCAGTAACAAATACTTGTGCCATGTTTCAAGTCGATAGCTTCTTTCGTTCGGAAGTTAGCGTGATTTCAACAGACGGACGGACATGCTCAGATCGACCCAGAATTTCACCACGACCCAGAATATACTTTATGGGGTCTTACAGCAATATTTCGATGTGTTACAAACGGAATGACAAAGTTAATATACCCCCATCCTATGGTGGAGGGTATAATAAAATAAATTCTATTGTTTTGTTTTCAAAAATGTATGCTACTTCAATTTTATTCAATCTACTCCACTTTTTTCCAAAATCTACTTCACTCAATTTTTCACTAGCGGCAGCACTGATACTTAGACATTTCAACGTACATCAGCGTCGCTGCTTCACACATTGCAAAGAAGTCTCAATGGTCTCAGCTCGTTGTGCCCCATTAGCCTCAGTGAAGTAAACTCTTTGGCCGTTTTCCAAATGCACTGCTAAATGTACAACTGTGGAATATCTTTCATGAATTTGATGAAAATAAACGCCACAGTGCTTCATTAGTACTGATGTATCTGTCTATTTGAAAGTTACTTATTTCGTTATATGCATTTTCCGACTGCAATGAATTCAAATTATAATTTTTTTGTAATGTGCGCTGTATGTAAAAATAAGATTTTGCCCCTTTTCCGTTGAATCTTTTGATACCCTCGACTCTATAAATCGGGCAATAACTTGCCCAGTCCCCACCATGAATGACGGATCTTTTTGTATTTCTTAGATTACGACTTTCCTACAGCCTTGGTAATAAAATTTCGTACTACCACCCGATCCATGCAAGATAAACTTTGAGTCATAGGAAATTATAACACATTTCCACTGCTCCTCAGGCCATTTAAGGTATTTTTGTAAAAATTGAAGGCTTGTTAACCTACGTGGAAATAAGTGGTTTTTGGCATTTTTGTATAATCGCACTCCGACTTCTAAAGCTTAGGACATGACACTGTGACTGACTGAAAAATAGCAGGTGCTAAATTGAATTTATCTCGGAAATCTGGCCCTAGTATAAGAGTTGACGCAACAAATAATAACCTGAGTTGACAGACTTGGTCCCTAAAACCAAAGTCGACATCTAAATACCCAATAACAGTCTGTCGATGCCCAGAAGCAGTCTTAACTGATGCAAGCGTTTGAACAAATTTTGGAACGTCAGCAAACTTCGGCACAGCAAATGCTGCTCTCTACATGGGTTCAAACTGAAAAAGACAGGTAAAACAAAAATGCAATTTAATGCCAATGCTACTTCTCAACTTGAAGGTGAATCTTCCAACGAACCCATACCGCTCTTGGTTTTAAGAAAACTAGAAATAAAAAAAAAAAACAATTTTAAATGCTTAATACGATAGCCCACCTTATGATTTGCAAAAATATTCTTATATTAGATGATTTTCTATTAAAATGTTGGATTGCCCAATTTGACGAAATAAAATTGATCTTTCTCTCTCTTCATCGCTAAAAACTATTCAATTTCAATCGCTAAGATGATTGAATCAATCATATGTTTAATTGGGAACGGAAAATTTTTTAATCACGTATGTAATTGAAAATTATTTCCGAATTGATTAACAAATTGATTGAATCAATATTTTAATTGGAAACGTAACAACTATCAATCATTTTTTAATTGGATTTTATTCGGATTTGATTAAATAATTAATTGAATCAATTAACATATTAATTGAATCCGTTTCCAAATTCAATTAAGTGTTTAATTGAAAAAATTTAGGTGATCATTTTTTGTGTGTATTTAGAAAAGGTGGAAGACTGGGAGCAAATGAAAAGTGGACAAAGGTGAAATACTAAGAGTAGTAAGTGGGTACAAGTACCTGAGACTAATACTAGCTCCAAAACTATTGCAAAACACGTAGTAAAAAGGGAAGAAGCAGCAAAACTATCAATAAATTCAACCCGGAGAAACTTCATTTCAAAAGCATCTGTGACACTAAAGGCAAAATGGAAAATGTTTTTAGCAGTTTGTAGGGCCACACACAGTTACGGTGTGCAAATATGGGGCAACTCACACTTCGACGATGTGGAGAAACTATATCGATTTTTCCAACCAAACAGTACTCCAAATTACGTAATTGCTTTGGAAACGGGATACGAACCAGGCCATATTTATGCATATTCCCTTCATCCACAGTATTTATCAAAATCACTTTTCGACATGGAAGGTAACAGACTGCCACATAAATTGGCTATGAAACTGGCAGAGAAAAATTTGGATTGGTTTAAAGACTATATATTGCAACTTACAATATTGACGCAACAAATGTGCAGTAAATTCAAAACCATTTATACAAGTATGTAGACTACAGAATGGCACCTTTTTATTCAAACGATAAATGCAATAGAAAACAGATTACATATATTATGAAGGCAAGAGGAGACCTTTTCGGACTGAATGCAAATCAATTCAGTACAAATATACATAGATGTTCGCTGTGTAACATGGGAGAAGATGGGTCGATGTTCCCCTTTCTTGGTCGATGCCCGATATTGGCGAGTATAATATTCAAACTCTTTGGGAAGATTATACTGCATCAATTTGAAATCATTGATATCCTAAATGGAAGTGAAGTTTTTTTGGTACCGTTTATACTTAAAAGAACCCTTAAATGATAGAAAAATTCTAATAGATTAATTTAATTATTAATTAATCAATTTATCAACAACTAAAACTCAAATTACCAGCAGACGGGTCAATCCATGCTGTATGATACTTTATTAGCCTTAAGTTATATACTTGAACCTGCATACACTGAAAAAAAGCATGTTCGGTTCCAAAGTTTTTGTCTTTACTTTAAAAATTTTGGCATTGATTCCGAGCCAAAGAAGCGGAGAATACAAATAAGGATACTTTTAAGACACAATTCTCTTTTAAATTTAGGTTTTGTGTTCTTGCTTCTAGGAAGCAAATTTTAATTTTTCGTTTTTTCAGCTTTTTTTCTTCATATGCTATCAAAGTCCTTTAAAAACGAGTTAACGACAACTCTATTTTCCAAATTAAGACTCGACTTCCAGTAGAAATTATGCTATGTTTCAAGTAAATACGTCTTTAAAATAAAGTGTTGAAAAACATGTCCTATATCTGAACGATTTTTTGCTTTGTAGTCAAGATCATTAAATTTGAAGATTTTTTTTGAATTGTTAAAGTCAAGTTGACCTTAGCCCAAACATAAGGACAATACCACTTTATTGAAACGTTTATCGACTTTTGGACAAGAAAAAAGCTTTATATTAGAGAAATGCGTCTTCTATGCTAAGCAAAATTTGCATTCGTATTTTAAAGACATGAAATCTTTGACCTCACGACAATACTTTTTTCAGTGTAACATTTTCTAACCTTATATAAAAAAACAATAAAGAATGACTGAATTAAATATATTGCACATATGATTTGTTTTTAACTAAAACAACTGATAATTGTGTGTTACATCTTGCAATTATTTTTTTCTGGGAAAAAACTTTCTATCACTTCTCTATTTCTCAAATTTTTTTGCGGGGGAAATCTAGCAGCTTTTGCTGAAACAATTCTGACAACGCTGCTTAATTGTGAGTTAGAACATGGCCATCGTCTCGTAATCGAAATAATCATGTGTTGTGTTTTGACACCACTTCCGAGTAAAAAAAAGCGTCGCCAAAAAAGTAGTGAAAATGTTCTTTTTGGATCTGGAAGTAGTGCAAAATTGGCGCAGAAGCGTTGAATTAAACATGGGCTTGTCATAGGACGGATGTCCACCATTTCAACATCCGTTGTACTGAATTTGCATCACTTCTTACTCTGTAGTTCGAATTCAGTGTTTTGGATGTGAATTAAAAAATGTTGTCATATTTTGACAAATAAATAATTTTTATAATATTTTATGATTTTTAATGCATTCTAACTCTTAATTAAAATATTATGAAAAATTCCCAATATTTCTTGAATGGATTTAGAATTTTTTATTTCAATAAGTTGTACCATTTTTTTTAATGCTTACTCTGTTTTTAACCTTTTTGAAACAAAAAAATTAATTTACCCATTAAAAATAAGAAAAATGTGAGTTATAAATAAGTGAATTAAAAGAAGTGAAGATGTACTTTGGAAGTACATCTTTTGGAAGTGCTTTTAAAGTTGTGCCTTTGGAAGAACTTCCCAATTTTTTGCTAGGTTGCTATTTACATCGGAAGTTGAATAATTTTCTTTACGTATAATTCAATAAAAATCCAGAATTTGGTGAATAAGATTGATATTACCGGAGTGCTTTTCCAAACACCATTCTAAACAACGCCATTGGTAATTTATAGGGACACAATCTTTATGCTCATTTTGATTAATGTATATATTTCATAAATATTATATAATTTTTCATTAATAGTAAATTTATTTTGTAATCTAGACTATGATTTCGCTATAAAGCAACACACTGCTTTAGTGTTTTAACCAATTGGTTGTTGTGAAGGTTCATGGGCATGCACTCTTCTTCCTTCGAAGATTCATATGTTTCATTATTATTATATCTATATGAAGGTATTCGGCCCTTCTTGGTTTTAATATCCAAATACTGCTGAAGCTCATCCAACTTAGTAAATAGTGGATGAAAATCTCTATCGGGAATTCGCAAGAATTTGCATTTGACTTGGTAACCACCAAAGATGAAGCAATTGTATAGTCGCTGAATTCTAAATTCTAGTTGACTCATAATTTGTCTTATCGTGGATTCAGTGGTGGAATATATGTCGTAGGCATTTGCCAAATCCTTACTAGAAGCACATTTGAAAATTTTTGTAGACCATAATTGTAAAGAGTCTATGTACGTATTGAAGCACAAAACGTTGTTTCGCAAATTCCATTTTTGTAGTACTTCGCGCTGTAGATGAGCGTAGTGTCTAAAAACGACCTGTACAAAACGCAGTGTATCGACTATATACTCAAGCGATTCGTCAATAGTTTCCGATAACATAACATTAAAATATTCCATTTCAGAAAAGTAATCCGTCAATTGCGTTTTTGCTTCGTTGGACAAGATATGCTGTGCGGATGGAACTTGGCGTAATTTCTGCAACAAAGCAATGCTTTCGCTCTTGGATACTTCAAGGAAATTTTCAGCAGCTGTAGCGAAGGCATTTGCAATATCTGATGAATATTCAAAATAATCAGCTAAATTGTGAAGCCTCTTCGTCATTGCATCACCTCCAAGATAATCGTCATTAACGAAAGATGATGTTGATAAATTTTTTTGAATATTTTCTACGAAGTTTTGAAGAGCATTTTGCAGATTCACTTTGTTATATTCGCCATTTTTAGCAGCTTCATAAAACTTTAGCGAAATGTGAACACCATTCACCAAGTGAGCCGGTGCTCCCAATCTTATTGGTGTAAATAGACTTGCACTATCAACTTTGCAGTAATGCATAAATATTACAAAAAAAATACTTGTTTGCAAATTCCACATCTTTTGTCGTTGCAACATTTTAAAATTTTCCAATTTCTACGTTACGCAAGAATAAATTAGCCATTTCCATTTCTATTTATATTCAGATATTCATGTTTACTGCCGTTGTGTTCGCCATCCCAAATTAGACTGAATTCTTTTGTTCACTTTAAAGGTGAATAACAAATTTTTATTAGCCTTATTACTCATCATTGGCCTTTTGAGTATATACATCTTTTACACATTTCTATGCCAGTTTAATGCGGTTTCTCAGATGCTCCAAATTTTCATGAAATTGGTCTATCGGCAAAAATTTTAAAATTCATTGAGAATGTGAACACTGAAGGAAGTCAGCAGTGTGGGCGGGTACTGAATTATCGGAGCATTTCCAAACAAACACAGGTGTTAAACAAGGCTGTCTATTATCGCCAATGTTTTTTGTACTATATTGAATTGACCTTCATGATTGGCTAGGAGGAGGACTAAATATAGATGGAAAAACGTTCGTCTATTGATGTATGTTATGCTGACGATATAGTTCTACTTTCAGATGATGCCGAAACTTTACAAGTTATGATAAATAATCTATCGAAATATTGCGATATGTGTGGTATGGAAGTGAATCAAACAAAATCAGAAATTATGGTTTCTCGGAAGGTGACGGATTGCCAGAAGGCCAGCTCTGGAAATATAAGGGGGAAGACCTCAGAATTGTAAATGAATATGAGTATCTTGGAAAGCGTAAGCGTTAAGGCTCTCCTTTACCAAACAAGTGACTAAAAAAATGCAACACGCAAAAATCCAACACTTGTTTAACTATAACGTGGAAACATTTTATTGGGAAAAGCAATATAAGTATACAAGCGAAATGAAAAATGTTTCTCTCAGTTTGTAAATTTATACAAAGCTATGGGGCCCAAATATTGGGAATCTCACATTTTGAGGAAGTTGACAACCTATACAGGCAGTGTTTCAATTTTGCTCAAAAAATGAGCTGAAAAAAACATAAATCCCCTTTTTATTTGAGTGCCGGAGCACACATGAAGCTCAGCACTTTTTAAAAAGAGCGGGACGACATGACAGCTCCGCTCACAAGTGTCAATGAAATGAGCAGCCCTTTTCAAAAACTCGTAGAACTGTTCTATAAAATAAGGGTTGTTTTGAATTTTGTATACATAACTGAGATGCCATATTGTAAATGTTAAACATTTTTCTAGAGAAACAATTGGAAATAAAAAATGAAATGTTGGATAACAAAAAAAAATATGAAAGTATGTGAAATAAACCAACTAAGACCCAATAAAAGAAAAAGGTCTAAAAAACAATCAAGAACGTGTCGCATTTCCTTCAGAACTGACTATCGATTTTGTTGAAATATGTGGTATTGACACTTACATATAAAATTTACAAAAGCTTTAAAATAACGGAAATTAATTTTGCCCGCAAAGAAATGTTTCAAAATTAGCAATTTGCCGTACAAAAATTGATATTGATAATTCGGACATATTTTCAAACCAATGAAGAGACTGGTGAAGCTCTTTGCAAAATCTACAAGAAATAGAAAACATTATACATTTACTTGGTCGTTGCCCAATTTTCAGTTATTTGAGAGTTAAATATTTCTATGAAGAAGAATTAAATGAAGATGAGATATCATTTTATTTAAATGGTGGGGAAACTATTTCCTAGTTTTCGATATGTAATTATTTAAGAGAAGCTTTTTATTACAGAAAATTTTTAATAACTGAATTCAGTTATTAATAAAACTCAAATTTCCAGCAAACGGTTAAATGTAACCATGCTGTAGTAATGTTTATGAAAAAATAAAGAATAACTAACTAAAAAAGAACTAACCTAGAAAATTTGTTTTAAATTACGAAAGTGCCTGACAATATATCGTAAAACCGAGCTTCGACTGTATAGCTAATTACACTAGTTTACAAAATAAATTTGATTTTCATGTACATTTGATGAGAGCACGCAGAGAAGAAACATGATTGTCACAATCATATTCGAAGAGCAAAATAATGTGATAGGAGCTATTTTTGCGGCGACCTTGTAACATTTTCACCTGCAACCATGTCGGCTCTGTGAACATGGTTCTATAAAAAATATAATAGCCCTCATCTAAAATGTTATTATATTGATAAAAAGAATTTTGTTTGAATCAAAATACAATGGTCACTATCTAAAATGTTATGGTATTCGTCAAAAATGTTTTTCTTCCAGTTAAAAGAACATGGTCACAACATAAAAACTTTTTCGTCGTCGAGAAAAGGAAGCCACTTGAGGAAAGAAAACAAAATTAACTTTCTTTATTTGTTTTTATTTATTTATAAACTAATTCATAGTTTATTTGTATTTATACAGTCGTGCAAGCAAACATCACATATTTTTAACACTCTATTTTGGTTTAATTCCAACAATAAGTATTCATTCCATATTTACTTGGGAGCCACCGTGGTGCAATGGTTAGAATGCCCGCCTTGCATACACAAGGTCGTGGGTTCGATTCCTGCTTTCACCGAACACCAAAAAGTTTTTCAGCGATGGATTATCCCACTTCAGTAATGCTGGTGACTTTTCTGAGGGTTTCAAAGCTTCTCTAAGTGGTTTCACTTAGAACGCCGTTCGGACTCGGCTATAAAAAGGAGGTCTCTTGTCATTGAGCTTAACATGGAATCGGGCAGCACTCAGTGATAAGAGAGAAGTTCACCAATGTGGTATCACAATGGACTGAATAGTCTAAGTGAGCCTGATACATCAGGCTACCACCTAATCTAACCTAACCTACCATATTTACTTCGTGTTTATCAAAGGTACCAACACAGACATCATGTAACTGCAAATAAAAATAAATTATACCATATATCAAAATGCAGAACAAAAAACAGGTACATCTTTTTCACATAAAACCACGTGCCACTTCTGAATAAATAAATTAACAGTATTTCCGTATTCTCCGTCCATTCCAAGAAACAATGAACACCCGACTGACGCGCAAAATGAAAATCGTGTGTACCTGCTCAATGTTTTTATAAAATTCTTTTCGCTGCAAAAAAGTTAAAAAAGTAAATGGTCACGAAAACTATGTACATGGTCGTTATGGCCATGTAATGGTTCTAGACATGTCTATACGTGAACTATAAAAATACTTTTTTTCTCTACAAAAAAGTAAAAAAATTGAATGGTCAGGTACATGATTTTCCCAACCATGTAATGGTCTCAAATTCTATCATTTAAATACTAGAACATGTTTGCGGAATTTGAGAACCATTTAAATGCTTATTGCCAACATATATTTTTCTCCACTCGAAAATTATTTTTACAAAGACAAATTACATACTCTAGATAAGCATTAAATGGATGCGGCAACCATTTCCAAACATGTTTTTTTGTGTGCGTGTAATATTGGATTTGTGATAAGTTATGTATCATGTTTACGAACATGAAGAACAACCAGACTTTTTTTCAATGGTTTATACTTTTCTGAGTCTCCTAATTCCTCTCTTTGACTACTCGGAATGAAAACTCTGAAAAATATAAAATTTGCAAATTACTAATAATTGATTCTCGTTCCCAACAATTCAAACTTTGAAAAATGTCCTCCCAAAGATGTTCTGTATTTTAACTATGCCTTTAATTCAACTTTTTCATAGTTTTAATGTGCATTTTTAATTTTTTGTTTCAAATAGGGTAAAAACAGAATAGGAATTAATAAAATGATACAAAATTTTGAAATTTTATTGATAAATATGCTAAATCCTGCGGTGGTTTATAGAATTTTTGGCAACGAAATAGTTGGAAAATTCTACGTAGGTTACGAGCACCTCTAGCTTTGCACTAGTCAGCTCGCCGAAATTGTAGGAAATGGAAAGTGTAGGAAGACCCTTATAGGGGTCTTCCCACTTTTTCCAACGTCCACTCACACAATATTTTTCTAGGTGCACTAGGAAAACTAAGAAAAATTAACATAACAGCAGCAAAATCGAAGTCCTCATCTTACAAAAAAAAAAAAAAAAAAACAAATAATATAATATAATATGTATATTTATATGTATTTTATATGGCTAATATAAGGTAAACTAATGAAATCAACCGACTATTCAGACCTGGTGTTAATGAGCACTAGTATCCAAACCCCCACAAACTATTCATATAACAACAATAATAGATCAAAAATTCATTTCACAATCTTTGTTTAATCATGTTTACAATATACTACAATATAATCTATCTATTCTATTTCAATTCAAAAAAAGAAAAAAAAGAACATAGAGGAGTGCGATGATAATCGCCCAAAGAGAACTTAAAGACTAATTATGATGGTTTTGTTTTTAATATTTGAAGGAGAAACTGAGAGTCATACCAAATTTGTATATGGAAGAGAAACAGAGAGCTTCAAAATAATGGAGACTACTCTCCACAAATGTTAATGAATGAAACAAATTATTAAACATAACTTATATGATATTTAACTTTAGAATTTACGCAAAGAAACTTCTTATACAAAAACAATATAGTTTACGATTAATTCATGTGATACTATTTATATAACACAGCGTTCTCACCAAGCACGTCTTGGAGTTTGAAATGTTTTTCCTTTATAAGCATTGCAAAACGAAATCAAGTTTAAAACACAAGTTTTCCTCCAAAACACGTCAATTTTATAATGTAAACACCCCTAATTTGGAATATGCTTTGACTGAACATACTCTTTTCAAACTACACAGTCTCACATAAGTTTACATACCCTTGAGGTTTTTACCTTATAACTAAACATGTTTCTTGTTGTTGTTTATAATCCAGACTAAAAACATCTTCTTGAAAATTGACAAATACTTTGTTTTTCAAATTAATTTACAAAATCTAAAGCATATATATGCATATTTTATTATATTTTAATAATTAAAGAAAATACAATTTCTTAAACCGTATGTAAACTTGTGTAAGACTGTGTATATGTAAAATTATTAAAATAAATTTCATATGCTGGAAAAACGAATAAACAAAGGCTTTGAAGAACATAGGGGTAGGAAAATTAATTTAAAAATGTTTTCCCTTTGCGATCGCGGTATTTATATGAACAAAGGGTGTGTATATTTGAATTTAGAGTAAATGGGAATTTCGACATTCCACACCCTCAAAAAAAAAATCGCTTCTGTAACATATGCTCCCAAACACATTTTGCTTCAAGCATATACATTTTTGCGTATTGCCCAAACATTTATATATTTGATTTCTTCCAATATATAATATGTTTGAAAGCATATTGGTCTAAACAATATAATATGTTTGGGTAGTCTAAGTTCCAAACATTATGTATTTTTCCATCCAAATTCAATAATGTTGTCTTCCAAAAACCTATATGTTCTTATGTGAACTTATATGTTTGGAAACATTTTGAACCCAAAAATATTATATGCTTAGAAAATTTTTCTCCCAAAGAAAATTCTGCTCAAATTTTTTTTCTGCCTAATTGTATATTCCCTCACATTTTTCTCACTTCCACGAGTTTCTGCGTTAAAATTTCTTCATAAAAAGTACGAAACATTTTCTTTGAAATAACGAATAAGTTTCATTGTATTTGTACAATTTCCGTTCGCGACATAATGTTGTCTTTTATAATGAGCTTGAGTGTATTCCTTTATTCTATTTTTTTATGCAAGTCTATGCTACTTCTCATTTGGGTGATAGTGCGCTATGAATAAAAGTGAAGCAATAAAACTAAAAATTATTCAAAAACTTAAGATTAAAGTACACACTTGTAACTACAACCAAATGCACTTTCGACTATAAATTTTTTTCTAAAAGTTCGAACGAAAATTTTAAAAACTACGAAAGTTTTTCATAAAAAGTACGAAACATTTTCATAAAAAGAACGAAGTTGCTTCATAAAAAGTACGAGGATTTTTCATAAAAAGTACGATTTTTTTTCTTACAAACTACGAGTATTTTGGAAGAACTTTTCTTCGTAAAAAGTACGAAATATTTCGTACTTTTAATGAAAAGTTTCTTTGGTAGTAAAACAATGACAAATTTCGAACTTTTAAGGACATTTTTCGTTGTTTTTACGAAGAAAATTCGGTGTAGCTTGCGGCGCCCACGAGCCGATGCAAACATAACATTGTTTAACAACATAACATTGTTAAACATACATTTGTTGGCGACGTGGAGCAGTGGGTGGTACGACCGCCTTGCATACCAAGGGTCCTGGGTTCGATCCCTGCTTCGACCGACACCAATTTTATTTTTTTATTTTTTTTACATATATTTTTATACATATATTCCAGATACGTTCGGAATATCCCGAAAAGGTGTTCAACATTACTTACTACCATATTAAATTTTACTACGAAACTGTAAAGTGTGTCTTATAAAAGACTTAAATTCAGAAAAGAACAGTGCTTGATATAAACGAAATGGACTGAGTTCAAATCATATATTATATTTTTATTGCAAAAATAAAAATTTTGTAACAAAAAAAGGTTTTTGTATACAACTTTGAAATTTTCGAAGAAATTCAAAAACTCTTACAAAAGAAGAACGTGAAGTCGAGTATATAAATATAAATAGTTTTCCATCGAATCCTAAAGTTAACGTAACCATTCAAAAACACATTATATTTAAATTCTAAACAATAATTGTACAACCAACACAAAAATTTATTTAGTTGTGAATAATTGTTTGCTTTCTTTAATAATTTATTTTAAAGAAAATAAACTTATTAAATTGTTGCTTTGGATCATTCCCCAACAAATTATAATACAATTTGCCGAAAAAAGTTATAATGTTATTCTGGTTTTACCGATTCGAGTTTTGCCGCTAAAATGAGAAATAACATGTTAGTGGCAAAACTCGAACTCAATGTCCGCTTTTATTTTCGAAAGCATCCGTCAACTCCTCTTGGACTACTCATTAATAAAGAGGAACTAATCTTTGTTTTTATAGATTTTACTGTTTCCCCCTGTTTTAATTTTACTTTCACAACGCTAAAAAGAGTTCACTGAAAAAAATATTGTCGTGAGGCCAAAGAGTTCATGTCCTTAAAATAAGAATACAAATTTTACTTAGCTTAGAAGACGCATTTCTCTAATATAAAGTTTTTTTCCATGTTCAAAAGTCGATAAACTTTTCAATGAAGTCGTGTTGTCCTTATAATTAAGTGATTTGACTTGAAAATGGGCATCATAACATGAAATAAAAAAATGTTGTACTAAGGTCAACTTGACTTTAATAATTCAGAAAAATTCTTTAAAATTAATGAAATTTTCTTTAAATTTGTTGCATTTTTGCATCTTGACAACAAAGCAAAAATTGTTAAAAAATAAGACATGTTTTTCAACACTTTATTTTAAAGACGTTTTTTACTTGAAACATAGCATAATTTCTACTTGAAGTCTTGTTTTTAACGGACTTTTTATAGCATATGAAAAGAGCTGAAAAAGCGAAAAATTAAAATTTGCTTCATAGAGTCAAATATACAAAACCCACATTTAAAAGAGAATTGTGACTTAAAAGTATCCTTACAAGAATTACCCGCTTGATTGGCTCGGAATCAATACCAAAATTGTTAAAGTAGAGACACAATCTTTGGAACCGGACATGCTGTTTTCAGTGTATAGTGCCCTTTGGTTAGTTTTTATGAAGATCCCTTTAATTACCTTTGTTTGAATATTTTGACTTACTCGTCCTACGTTCCGATTTGTTTTGACGAAACAAAAAAATTGTGCCCGTAATGCGATAATGATAAACATAAACAAAACTCATACTCTTTTTTTCAAATGTCTTTTCTCTTGGTTCCGAATGAATTTTCTTGCCGAATACTCATTTTAATATTTTTACTTAAGCATATACAATTTTTGACGAAGTCTTATATCACAACATAACAGGTTGGCTGATAAGTCCCCGGTCTAACAAAGAAAAACACATTTTTTTGTCAAAATTCGTTTTTATTATTCAACATAGTTCCCTTCAAGAGCGATACAATGATTATAACCACCTTCCAATTTTTTGATACCATTTTGGTAGTACTCCTTCGGTTTTGCCTCAAAATAGGCCTCAGTTTCGGCGATCACCTCTTCATTGCAGCCAAATTTTTTCCCTGCGAGCATCCTTTTGAGGTCTGAGAACAAGAAAAAGTCGCTGGGGGCCAGATCTGTAGAATACGGTGGGTGGGGAAGCAATTCGAAGCCCAATTCATGAATTTTTGCCATCGTTCTCAATGACTTGTGGCACGGTGCGTTGTCTTGGTGGAACAACACTTTTTTCTTCTTCATATTGGGCCGTTTTGCCGCGATTTCGACCTTCAAACGCTCCAATAACGACATATAATAGTCACAAAAAACAGAGGCCATTACTTTGCCAGCGGACTTTTGAGTCTTTCCACGCTTCGGAGACGGTTCACCGGTCGCTGTCCACTCAGCCGACTGTCGATTGGACTCAGGAGTGTAGTGATGGAGCCATGTTTCAACCATTGTCACATATCGACGGAAAAACTCGGGTGTATTACGAGTTAGCAGCTGCAAACACCGCTCAGAATCATCAACACGTTGTTGTTTTTGGTCAAATGTGAGCTCGCGCGGCACCCATTTTGCACAGAGCTTCCGCATATCCAAATATTGATGACAGATATGACCAACACGTTCCTTTGATATCTTTAATGCCCTGCTATCTCGATCAACTTCATTTTACGGGCATTCAAAATCATTTTTTGATGTTTTCGTCGGTAACCACCTCTTTCGGGCGTTCACTGCGCTCACCGTCCTCCATGCTCATTTCACCACGCTTGAATTTTGCATACCAATCAATTATTGTTGATTTCCCTGGGGCAGAGTCCGGAAACTCATTATCAAGTAAAGATTTTGCTTCCACCGTATTTTTTCCCTTCAGAAAACAGAATTTATCAAAACACGAAATTCCTTTTTTCCATTTTTTTCACAATAACAAAAGATGCTTCACAAAAGACGCTCTATCTCACAAACTAATTGACTTACAGACGTCAAATTTTGACACGAATCATTTGAAGGTTGGTACTAAAGGGTGATACGGTCAAAATTTGGTCAATATAAACTTGACGTATTTCTTTCAATTTTGCATTTAAAAAACCTGAACACCCCTCATTTTGAAGGTGTGTGTGTGTAGAATGTTCCTCCTATTTTGATTTTGGAATTCACTCTTCAGTTGTCAAAATGCCGTCCAAGCAAGAAGAGCAGCGTATCAAAATTTTGCTCGCGCATCGCGAAAATCCGAGCTAATCGCACGCAAAGCTGGCAAAATCGCTAAAAGTTGCCAAATCAACCGTTACAAATGTAATTAAAGTGTTTGGGGAACGTTTGTCGACAGCCAGGAAGTCTGGATCGGGGGGAAATCGAAAACCGGAAGCCGCTGAGACGACAAAGAGAGTTGCCGGTAGTTTCAAGCGAAACCCTAACCTCTCTCCGAGATGCCGCAAATAAGCTGGGTGTATCGTCTACAACCGTGCATCGAGCCAAAAAACGGGCCGGACTATCGACTTACAAGAAGGTAGTCACTCCAAACCGCGATGATAAACAAAATACGACGGCCAAAGCGCGATCCCGGAGGCTGTACACGACGATGCTGACGAAGTTTGACTGCGTGGTAATGGACGACGAAACCTACGTCAAAGCCGACTACAAGCAGCTTCCGGGACAGGAGCAGAGAATGAAGCCGCCGAGTCGCGCCGCCGATTTTAGCCGCCGCCGACCAGTTTCTTCCAGCCGAAGCCGCCGCCGAATATATCGACTCATCTCGACTGATAATTAGCCGCCAAGTAATCAAAAATATTGATTTAAATCAGAAAAATTTATTAATAATTGTTGTATTTTTTGTTAAAATGTTTAACTTTCAACCCAAAATCCATCAGTATCATGTTTCTATAATAGCTTTGCAACCATTTAGCTCAGAAAATGTAAATGAAATGAAAATTTGATTGTAAGTTTGGTTGTACAACTAATCTCATTACCATTCGGATTACCTCAAATCGATTTTATAATGGATAATTGTCCGCCGCCGAATAGACGAATTTATATCGGCTTAGCCATCAAGCCGCCGCCGCCGGAGGCAAAAAATTAGTGTCAGCCGCCGCCGGCAAAAATGGGTCGGCTTCATTCTCTGGACAGGAGTTTTATACGGCAAAAGGAAGGGGAAAGGTAGCAGATATTTTCAAGCACATAAAACTGTCAAAGTTCGCAAAGAAATATCTGGTTTGGCAAGCCATCTGTACCTGTGGCTTGAAAAGCAGCATTTTCATAGCTTCCGGGACTGTCAACCAAGAAATTGACGTGAAAGAGTGTTTGAATAAAGGTCTGCTGCCTTTCCTGAAGAAACACGGTTGTTCCGTACTGTTTTGGCCGGATTTGGCATCTTGCCATTACGGTAAAAAGGCCATGGAGTGGTACGCCGCCAACAACGTGCAGGTGGTTCCCAAGGACAAGAACCCTCCCAACACGCCAGAGCTCCGCCCAATTGAGAAATACTGGGCTATTGTCAAGCGGAACCTAAAGAAGACCAAAAAAACTGCTAAGGACGAGCAGCAGTTCAAGGCAAACTGGCTTTCTGCGGCGAAGAAGGTGGACAAGGTGGCTGTACAAAATCTGATGGCAGGTGTCAAGCGTGAGGCCCTGCAATTCGGATTTGGAAAAGCGAAAGCCTAACTGAATATTTTTCCTGAATGTTATACTAATTGAACTTGAAAAAGAAATTTAATTTTATTTTTTAAATAGACGATTTCACCGATTTACACGCGTTTTCCTTTGACCAAATTTTGACCGTATCACCCTTTATACAAAAATAATATGCATTTAATACTAGCGACGCCATCTATGTGTCAGACCGGGGACTTATCAACCAACCTGTTATATATGTTTACTCCAAATTTGTAAATTTATACTTGTTTATATTCACACATAGTATTTTTCCAATCTTTAATTTTTAAGGCGCCAATTGGTTACTTTCATTATTTTACTTCCAGCATACACTTTATGTCTCTCTTTCTAAACACATATATGCTTATAGTCTATTGCTAAATTAATATATGTTTGCATCCAAACATATTATATTTACAAACATTTTATTTCCTAAACATAATATGTTCTAACTTATTAACATATATGTCCCAAACATGTTATGCTAGTTTATGAACATTATATGCTTGCACTTAAAAATATTGTGTTTAAATATTTGAGTTCCAAACATATAATTTTTACACCCAAACATATGAAAAACAGTATTTTTCGTCCGTGCATGGCAACCATCAAACTAAAGCATCTCAACTCGGTGGGAACGGTGAAATGTTTTTTTTTGTTATTGATTGATTTAGTAGTAAAGGGTGATTTGTTAAGAGCTTGATAATTTTTTTTTTTAAAAAACGCATAAAATTTGCAAAATCTCATCGGTTCTTTATTTGAAACGTTAGATTGGTCCATGACATTTACTTTTTGAAGATAATTTCATTTAAATGTTGACCGCGGCTGCGTCTTAGGTGGTCCATTCGGAAAGTCCAATTTTGGGCAACTTTTTCGAGCATTTCGGCCGGAATAGCCCGAATTTCTTCGGAAATGTTGTCTTCCAAAGCTGGAATAGTTGCTGGCTTATTTCTGTAGACTTTAGACTTGACGTAGCCCCACAAAAAATAGTGTAAAGGCGTCAAATCGCATGATCTTGGTGGCCAACTTACCGGTCCATTTCTTGAGATGAATTGTTCTCCGAAGTTTTCCCTCAAAATGGCCATAGAATCGCGAGCTGTGTGGCATGTAGCGCCATCTTGTTGAAACCACATGTCAACCAAGTTCAGTTCTTCCATTTTTGGCAACAAAAAGTTTGTTAGCATCGAACGATAGCGATAGCCATTCACCGTAACGTTGCGTCCAACAGCATCTTTGAAAAAATACGGTCCAATGATTCCACCAGCGTACAAACCACACCAAACAGTGCATTTTTCGGGATGCATGGACAGTTCTTGAACGGCTTCTGGTTGCTCTTCACTCCAAATGCGGCAATTTTGCTTATTTACGTAGCCATTCAACCAGAAATGAGCCTCATCGCTGAACAAAATTTGTCGATAAAAAAGCGGATTTTCTGCCAACTTTTCTAGGGCCCATTCACTGAAAATTCGACGTTGTGGCAGATCGTAAGTCTATTCATGATGAAATGTCAAAGCATACTGAGCATCTTTCTCTTTGACACCATGTCTGAAATCCCACGTGATCTGTCAAATACTAATGCATGAAAATCCTAACCTCAAAAGAATCACCCTTTATTATTAATACTTTATAATATTCAATGTAGTTATATAAATTCTTACAAACTTGAATTCATTTTAACAAATTGACTAATAGAAGATTTAAAACGCATAAAATTTGTTTCATTTTTAAGACAATTAGGTATACTATTATATAATTGTAGCCCTTTGTAAAATAGTGATTTTTGCTTTCTTTCGGTTTCCAGTCTTCTCAGCCTAAAATTGTGTGTATTTCGTAACATATAGGGTTGTGCATCCGAGACGTATTGAATTTGTTCTGAAAGGTATTGTGGTGTGTTTCCATTTCGCATTTTTGGTATAAATATTATCATGTTGATTTGAAGTCTTTGGTTAATATCCAGCCATTGCAGTGTATTCAGCATCCACTTTATGTTTGTGTATCTATTTGCTTTTAGTATTATTCTCATTCCTTTATTTTGTAGTTTTTGCAGCCTTTGAATTTGTGTTTTAGTGCAACAAGTGAACAGAATTGTTGACCCGTATTCAAAATGTGGTTCAATTATTGTATTATATACATTAATTGCTGTGTTTATTGATATTTGATTCCTAATTCGTCTAAAGAAACCAGAAAAAAATATCACCAGAATATTTCCAATTAAAAAGTTAATATAAGTTGAATATTTATTCAATTAATAAATTAATTGATACAATTAACTTTTTAATCAAGATAGAAACATTAGGTTAATTAAGTCAATGATTGAAAATTTTAAAATTTTTAATTAAAAAATTAATTGATAGAATTAACTTTTTAATCAAATTCAGAAGACTAAGTCAGTTAAAAAAAGTGATGAACATTTCTTAATCAAAATAAAAACTCTAAGCCAATTCAGAAAGTTATTGAAAATAGTTACCCTTTTAAATAAAAAATTAATTGGGGTTTGCATTCAAAATCAATTAAATTTTTAATTGAATCAATTAAAAAATTAATTGAAAATTGCTAATGACATCAATTAATTTTTTAATCAAGGATTTTTTCTATGCCCAATTAAAACTGTGATTGATACTATCATTTTCGTGATTGAAGACATTTCAATTAAAAAATTAATTGGATCAATTAATTTCGTGATTGAATCAGAAAAATATTTTTTTGTGTGTATGTAATCGACATGGTCTTTAAATTTTAATTCTTTGTCTATCATGAAACCAAGGTACTTAATATATTTAACTTTTTCGATTGTTTCATCATTTATTTTAAATATTTTATCACTTTCCATGTTTATTTCCATTATTTTAGTTTTTGATTCGTTTAATTTTAACTTATTTATTTTTAACCAAATATTTATATTGTTTATATCATATACAATATTGTCATAACATTCGTTGCTTGTTTCTGCCTCTGTCAAAATTAGTGTATCATCCGCATAAAGTATAATCTCCGATTTATTTAGTATGTTTGGCATATCATTTATATATATAATGAATAACAATGCTCCTAGAACTGATCCTTGTGGGACCCCAAAGTCATTACTCACAGATTCAGATCGTGTACCATTCACTTTTGTAACTTGTTTTCTTCCTTCAAGATATGATATAAACCACTTCAGTTTTCGTTTTGGAAAAACGAGTAAGTGGGAACATAGCATAAGCTATACAGGCAAACTAAATATGTTTTGAAGATAAGTTATTAGCCGTTCTTTATAAAACAATTCTGAAAAGTTTTTTAGTTGAAAAGGGAAAAAATAGTTTTCTTTTTTTTTTTCTTCTCAGCCGACTTATACAAAATTATGAGATAGTACATTACATATATAAGAAGATCAAAAAAAAAAAAAAACATCTTGTTTAGGGTTACTTACATTTATCATCCATTGAATCATTGCATCCATGGGCCCATCGGTTCTTGATGATTATTTTGTTTGCTCTAATTTAAGGGTTAACGCGCGGAGAAACTTTTTTAGCCTTCCAACTGAGAATGGGATGATATGATCTGTTAGAAATTTTAAGTGTCTTAATCCAAAAATTAGTTCTTGTTTCAATATGCAGGCAAAATCCTCATGGAAAGAATCTTCAGGCCTATATCCACACAGTTTGTCGACTGAATGCTTGCGAAACTTACCAATGAATCGAATAATATCCGATTTAAAAATATTTTCTGATTTAAACAATTTTTTGATTTAAAGACAATTTCTTGAGTATTCGACTTTAGATGGACGGAAAGTCTTTAAATTGTCAAAAAAAAAAAAAAAAAAAAATTAGGAAAAAATTTTATAATATATAAACTTTGATTACTATTTGCCGATTTTATTTAAGACGAAGAATTAGCTTTCTACTTGTTTCCACAAAATGATACGTGTTAATGAAATTCCTTCTTCTACAAACGGTCCACTTTGCCATTCAGAGTAAAGGATAACTGTGATTTGTCAATGAGACAGGCAATAAAATCATTGTATTGATAATGAAAGAACAATCATGACGAATGTCAAGTAACATTACAACTGAGAGTTGTAAGCTCATTCATATTATAAACATTAGCCATAGCCGGGAATAATGCAATTCTGCGAACTAGAAATTACAGTGAGCTACAACAGTAAATGTTAAAAAATTCAACAACAACTTTTTGTAAATCTTTTGCGTGATATACACCAAGAAGTGTATCATTATCATCAGTCACTTCATAATAACAATTACCCGTCGCACGTCTAATTATGGCCTTTGGAATGTTGGGGATAACTTCGCACTAAATTTTTTAGAAGCATTAGTTTGGGAAAAGTTCCTAGCCAACACAGTTTCACACTTAGAAAACTTGACAGAGCTACTTCTTAGATTGTATCGCTTGTTATTGTCCTCATATGAATCTGTCATGTTTTCCCTAGCTTTCTGCCTCATCATCAAATCTGGGAATCTAAAGTGATTTAAAACAACTTTAGACTTAAGTTCCTCATAGTTTCCGGAATGGAAATGACTAGATATCAAATCAATAATAGGACCATCATTGTCAAGAGCACTAATGTCCTCAGAAGAAATTCGTGAAAGTGAGTCTGCGACGACGTTTTCCGTGCCTTTCCTATGCTGTATGGTGAACGAATAACCCTGCAGCTTGAATGCCCATATTGTAAGTCTTCCTGAGAGATCTCGTTGTCTCATGAGCCATTGAAGTCTGGCGTGATCTGTGATTACACAAAACTCCTGGCCTTAAATGTATGCACGAAAATTTTTAATCCCCAGGACGACTGCAAGACATTCTAACTCAGTTGCAGAGTAATTCTGTTGAGATTTGGTAAGCTTTGACGACATAAATACGATTGGAAGTTCGAATCCTTCGTCTTTTTCTTGGGTAAGTACGCAAACCAAACCATACAAACTAGCGTCGCTGAAGAATGCATTTCTTCGAAAAGGTAGGTGTCACTAAGATTGGAGCTGAAGTTAACATCGACTTCAAGTATTCAAATGAATACTTATCGTCGTCATTCCAACTGAATGATAGGTTAGATTAAAGTGGCAGCCCGATTAAGTTTCAGGCTCACTTAGACCATTCTGTCCACTGTGATACCACATTATCTAAAAGTACCTATTACATATGGACACTTCTAGTTTTAACCGCTGAACCTTCTCGATTATTTCCTTCTGTTGAACCAACCAGATTGTTCCAAAAACATTAATAGACTCCGCCAGTAATCTAAAGCCATATACCCCTAAAATTCGCTTACGCCTTACACAAAATGCAGGTCACTCACAAAATTGATGTTTAAAACACTAGCATATCTAGTATGCGGTTTAAGTTTAAATGGGACCATATTTGCTTAGTGTCGTTACAACCCTTGCAATTCTCCCATCGATCATTTGCCATCACAACAGCCTTCTCACGCAGTAAGAGCTTGCAGGTAGCCAGATGCATACCAACAGATTCTAGTTCCCCTGGAATGTGTAAAGTAGTTCCTAGCCTTGCTAACTCATCCCTTCACAGTTACCGGGTATGTTCGTATGGCCAGGCACCCATACTAGCTGAATATTGTGTAGATGGCTGAGCGAGATCGTTGAGAGATCTGCGGCAGTCGAGTTAAGGAACACAGAAACCAAGGATTTTATTGCAGGTTGAATGTCTTAGTATATATTAATGCCAACATTTGTTGGAACAATACTTCTCTGCAATTCGCCACCTCGTTTATTGCTAGTATTTCTGCCTGAAAAACACTGCAGTGATTGGGTAATCGTTTCGCTATTCGAAGTTGCAGGTCTTTAGAATATACTCGAAAACCCACTATTCCATCAAATTTGGAGCCATGAGTGTAGAAATCTATATAACATTTATTACCTGGGGTTTGTGTGCACCACGCCTCACTGTTGGGAATTAGAGTTTCAAACTTTTTGTCGAAAAGTGGTTTCGCCAGAGTGTTATACAACGTTTGGCACATCTAGCATTATTTTGAGGACCGAACTGTGACCGTACCTTTTTTCCGACCACAGCGATAGCTCGCGCAACCGCAAAGCCGTTGTTGCAGCTGACAAGCAGCCAAAGGCAATAGCTGCAGCATGACATTAAGGGAATCTGTTCCTGTTTTATGAATTAGAGGTGTGTACGTGAGTAATATTTTACTCAAGCTCACGCACACTCACGACGGAAAAATCTTACTCACGCACACTCACGCACGATATTGTTTGGTAGCCCCCACGAACAATCACGAAAAGAAAACTTTTACTCACACAACGTTTACTCACGAAAAATACCGTGAGTCACGATAAATGTCGTGACTCAGGAATAATTTTATGAGTAATTTACGTAATTCACGTCTCTCAGACGTGTCTGAAATCATGAGCACGATTAAAATCGATAGCGTTATTAAACTCTTAACATCCTAGGTGTCACTAAAATTGCAAATGAATTTAACTTTTAAGCGTTTTATGTTGGAGAGCGGGATTATTTTCGTGAGCGTAATTCGTTACTCACGAAGCTATTGTTTTCGTGATTCACGCTCACGCACAACATTTTGTACGAGACGGGTTAGTTCACAATCGCTGAATTTTTTCTGGATCAGTTCTGATCTCCTCCTGACCCACTACGAAACCTAAACATATAATTTCCTTCAAGCAAAAGTTGGACTTCGTTTATTAATTGTCAGCCTATCTTTCCGTAGACATAGGGCCACTCTAAGAAAATCATATGGGAGTCAAAATCCTCCGAAAGGACGAGTAAGTCGCCTAACTACACAAAGTACATTCTTCAAAAAACTCCAAAGCTCATAGTCGATCGTTGTGGCTTCGACTTAGAAAAATGACAATTACTATCAGAAAATATTCTCTTACGCGTTTCTATGTAAGCGCGAAGTCTGTCATGGTAAGGTATCAAAATTCATAATAGCGGATTACGCACTTGAATATCAGATTTCATTAAAGACATTCTTGGTATAAATTCGTCGGTTTGTATCCCTATAAATTTCTGTTCGGATGCGACGTGTTTTTTGCCGCATCCTTCCTTGGGTTTCCCAAACTATTACAATTCTTACAACGGGGTTTGAATGTTTCTTTTGCTCCGCATCCGTAGCAAAGTATTTTTCGCGGTTCAAGGCAATCGGTATCGGTGATCCTTTGAGTCATTGTTCCAGCAACAAATTCATATGTTACTGCGATGGATCCCATCTACTACACCACCTTTGGAGGAATCTTCCTCATCGAAATCAAAAATCCCGGAGATGTTCGGTTTTCTTCACGTAAACGAACCAAAGAATTTATGCCTAAATGCAGAAGTTCATATCTCAGAGTCTTTGGAATTCCTAAGCAAAATGTTAGTGCATATCGGATTCACTTATAGCCGAAGAGAGTTTTTCAGCAATATCTTCCACGGCTGTCTGATAGTCTTCAAATGATTCGTTATCTTTTTGACGACGTTTTTTATCTCACCCATATAACTAAATCAGATAAGTCCTCATCAAAATTTTTGACGCAGCTCAGAGCAAGAAAGATTCCAATCAAAGCGTGGATGTCTCTTATGAAACTTCCAGAACCATTTGTACGCTCGACCTAATAAAAGTAGATGTAAGTTATCACATAGAATATCAAAATTTCCTTTTACACTCTATAGATAAAGTCATCAGTACTCATACCCTCCCTCGAGCAATAAAATT
The DNA here is from genome assembly GCF_050003625.1 of Haematobia irritans. Classification (NCBI taxonomy): domain Eukaryota; kingdom Metazoa; phylum Arthropoda; class Insecta; order Diptera; family Muscidae; genus Haematobia; species Haematobia irritans. The sequence goes on along the minus strand of NC_134397.1, from coordinate 86,994,894 downwards.
GTATATGCCAACCTTGTATTAATGCGCTAATTTTATCCGGTTGAATTGAGTTCGACGATCTATTACTCAAATGTGACTGCTTTCTATTAGGATTTGAATGACTAATCCGGTTGTATGAAGTAGGAGGCATATTTTTATCAAATTCTGGCATAACTCTAGGCCATTCGAAATCAGAAATATTTGATCCCCTAGTAGTTTCGTTATTATCTAAATTACGAAGATGTAGTCGTACCTTTTGCTCGATCTGACTACTCAAGACAGATGTAATATTTCTCAATGCCTTTTGTTGTTCCTGTTGTATTACACTTAGAATGTCACTATGATTCAAAGTCATTTTACCAGAGCATTGGGTATTAGCATCAAAACTTACATTATTAATAGGCGCAATCTCTTGGTCGAGTGCATTTGAATCTCGTTCGGCTTTGACAAATGAATTCATAACCGAAGCCATAAACCTAAATGGTTGTTTAGGTTTCGCCCCCTTTTGTTGGTTACACAGAGTCTCGTTTGAGATATTATTAGTACTATTTGCTGGTGAAAGAAAATTTATGATATTTTCCATCGATTCATCGGAAAAGAAATTTGGGAAATTTCACACGATACATTACAAGTCGGACAATGTGTAGAGTCTTTAAACCAAGCACGGTTGCATGCAGGAGCTGCGCCACTATTTGGATTAGATAAATTCTCGTTGCTATGTCTAACAGACATTTTAATTGTGCGTTAATCAAGGATTGACTTCAGTGAACTCAAATTATGTGCATTGGATAATGCTAAGTAAGATATTCAGACGGGATACACTATTGAAACTAAAGAATAATACAAAATGGATGTAAATGTTAAACCAAACTGAATCCACATAGTTTAAGGAGTTAAACTTTTTACATTTTGAAGAAACTTTTGAAAATATTAAAATATTTTGTCAAAATTCGTACAAATAATCATGATTCCTCCACAATGATTTACTCAGAATGTGCAATAGAAACTTTTACTATCTAGTACAGTACAAAAAAAAATAACCACATATAGACATATCTATCAGATACATCATAAAAAATCACCTGCTTTGGAAAACACGGACTTTGTCTTGAGTTTCACAATCTTTTATTTTTAAATAAAAATGTTGCTGAATTATTTTAGAAAAAACGAATTTTATGTTAATCTTATTGTTATACAAAACTCACTTCGTTATGTTTTTTTTATGGAAATGCTTTGTTGTGTGCATTAATTTTCTTGTTTGTTTTTGTCTTGTGTTTACCCAGAAAAAACCAGCAAATAGCGCAAATTAAACTAAGTATACACGGCTCAAAACGTAATAAAATTACTACCAAAAAACTGAATAATAATAACAAAGATTGTGAAGAAGGAGAGTCGACACAATATTATAATAGGAATCCCAATAACGTCAATAGCCCTCAAAAGACCTTTTGCAGTATTTATAGATTTTCTCATTCATCTGAGGTCCCCACGTTGAGTGCCATTTTATGTGGTGGTTTATGGAATTATTGGACCACGAAATAGTTGGAAAATTCTTCGTAGGTTACGTGCACCTATAGCTTTGCACTAGCCAGCTCGCCGAAATGGTATGGGTCTTCCTACACTTTCCAACGTTCACACACACAATATTTTTCTAGGTGCACTACACGCTCACAAAAAATCGCTTCTGTAACATATACTCCCAAACATATTTTGCTTCAAGCATATACATTTTTGGGTATTGCCCAAACATTTATATGTTTGATCTCTTCCAATATATAATATGTTTGAAAGCATATTGGTCTAAACAATATATGTTTGGGTAGTCTAAGTTCCAAACATTTTGTATTTTTGCATCCAAATTCAATAATGTTGTCTTCCAAAAAACAATATGTTATTATGTGACCATATAATAAGTTTGGAAGCATTTTGCACCCAAAAATATTATATGCTTAAAAAAAATTCTCCAAAACAATATTGTGCTCAAAATTTTATTTATTTATTTATATATTTACAATCATAATGAATTATGAAAATAAACAGGTAATATAGGTGCTAACAACATAGGTTTTCGACCTGAATGCTCAGAATTTTGTTTCTGCCCAATTGTATATTCCCCGACATCTTTCTCACTTCCACGAGATTTTTTAGTTCTTAGCACCTTTTTCTGTAATACAAACATTGTAGAAGAAATTATTCAATTTTATGATTTTTTTTATTTTAATTTTACCTTTTGCCGGACGGGGACTCGAACAGCGGACCACACAGTTTGTAAGGATCAAAGAAGTAGCTGATCAATTGCCCAAGGAAAAATAAAATGTTAATTTCGTAATAACAAGCAACAACCACCAACTTAATTCAATATCGCTCCCTGTTAAATAGCGCTCCAAGCTACTAAACACATATATGTTAATAGGCTATTTCTAAATTAATATATGTTTGCATTCAAGCATATTATATTTACAAACATTTTACGTCCCAAACATAATATGTTCTAACATATTAACATATATGTCCCAAACATGTTATGCTAGTTTATGAACATTATATGCTTGCACTCAAAAATATTGTGTTTAAAAATTTGTGTTCCATACATATAATGTTTATAGCCAAACATATGAAAAACAGTCTTTTTCAACCGTGTAGGAAAACTAAGAAAAAAGTAACTAGGGTAACTAAAAGTAACTAAAACTAAGAAAAATAATCGAAGATCTGATCTTACAAAAAAAAAAAAAAAAAAAAACCAATAATACATATACATAAATTAATATGGCTAATACAACGGACGTACCTGGTATCGGACTTGGTAAACTAAAAGAATCAACCGACTACTCAGACTTTAACAAGTACTCCAAATGGAGGAATTACAATTATGAATGAAAAACGTAATTGATGAAATTACGCAAATAAACTTCCAATACAAAAACAATAAAGTTTACGATTAATTCATATGATACTATTTATATAAGCTATACAGGCATACTAAATATGTTTTGAAGATAAGTTGTTTTTTTTTCTTTTCGGCCGATTTAAACAAAAATAAGAGATAGTACATTACATATATAAGAAGACCAAAAGATAAACATCTTGTTTAGGGTTACTTAAATATGACCAAGGAATATGATTTGGTTCCAAAAAAATTCTTCTAGCACGTGGATTTCTTTCACAAGCATTCAGTCAATCAATCGGCAAACACAAAATGAAAGAGTACAAGGTTTGATTTAAGCTCCAATATTGGGTCACTTGGTCATGTGGGACATATTCCCATCCAATAGCGCCATAACCTAATCATAATCTTGTTAATATTTCATTTCCTTTCCTTCAGCGAACTAGAAATTACAGTGAGCTACAAAAGTATACATACATTACCAAATGTTAAAAAAATTCAACAACTGCCCACTACAATCCATTCTAGAAATATTTCGAATTTTTTTAAATGTTTGAGGTTAAACATTTCAGACAAGTGTTAGAATGCATTCACAAATCATAAAATATAAAAATTGTTTATTTGCAAAATATCATAATTTTTTTATTTACATTCAAAACACTGAATTCGGACCCCGCCTTTAGAAGTGATGCAAATTCAGTGCCACGGCTGTTGAAATGGACATCCGTCATATCACAAGTCCATGTTAAATTATTGCTTCTGCGCCATTTTGCACCCCTTCTGGATCCAAAAAGATTATTTTCACCACTTTTTTGGCGACGCTTATTTTGCTGGGATGCCATATGGAATGGTTTGTGTGAAGTCCAAAATACCATACAATGAATAATTGTACTGGAATATATCTGGTTGACAATGCAAATAATCTCCAAAAAAAAAACTATTGGAAGATACTGTTAGCAGCTTTTATTCTATCTTTTTATATTGGATAATACAACTTTCTATCGCATCTTCGGATATGACGCGGCTATAAATCTTTTTGGCTCTGGCCGGATAAAATTAGATTCAAAAATGGTAAAAGCGTAATTTAGAAAAATTCGTTAAATCGAACCGAAATTTTAAAGGGTAACTTTTATTGAAAATCGTACACGGATGAAAAAGACTGTTTTTCATAGGTTTGGCTATAAACATTATATGTTTGGAACACAAATTTTTAAACACAATATTTTTGAGTGCAAGCATATAATGTTCATAAACTAGCATAACATGTTTGGGACATATATGTTAATATGTTAGAACATATTATGTTTGGGACATAAAATGTTTGTAAATATAATATGCTTGGATGCAAACATATATTAATTTAGAAATAGCCTATAAACATATATGTGTTTAGTAGCTTGGAGCGCTATTTAACAGGGAGCGATATTGAATTAAGTTGGTGGTTGTTGCTTGTTATTACAAAATTAACATTTTATTTTTCCTTGGGCAATTGATCAGCTACTTCTTTGATCCTTACAAACTGTGTGGTCCGCTGTTCGAATCCCCGTCCGGCAAAAGGTAAAATTAAAATAAAAAAAAATCATAAAATTGAATAATTTCTTCTACAATGTTTGTATTACAGAAAAAGGTGCTAAGAACTAAAAAATCTCGTGGAAGTGAGAAAGATGTGGGGGAATATACAATTAGGCAGAAACAAAATTTTGAGCATTCAGGTCGAAAACCTATGTTGTTAGCACCTATATTACCTGTTTATTTTCATAATTCATTATGATTGTAAATATATACATAAATAAATAAAATTTTGAGCACATTATTGTTTGGGAGAATTTTTTTTAAGCATGTAATATTTTTGGGTGCAAAATGCTTCCAAACATATTATATGTTCACATAATAACATATTGTTTTTTGGAAGACAACATTATTGAATTTGGATGCAAAAATACAAAATGTTTGGAACTTAGACTACCCAAACATATATTGTTTAGACCAATATGCTTTCAAACATATTATATATTGGAAGAGATCAAACATATAAATGTTTGGGCAATACCCAAAAATATATATGCTTGAAGCAAAATATGTTTGGGAGTATATGTTACAGAAGCGATTTTTTGTGAGGGTGCAGTTGTTGCCATATGAGAATAAATTCATGAGTATTTGGAAAAATTATTGTATGTAATTAAATCTGACAACACTATGCCTAAATAGTTTTTTCTCGCGGCTCCCGTATATTTGATTAAATGAAAAATTTTCAACATTAAAACAACTGTGTAACTTTACTTTGTACATGGAAACATACATTGAGACACGCTGAATCTGAATTTAGTGGAGTACATATTGTTACGAATTTAATAATTATAGATATAAGTTTATTTAAATTAGTTTCCGTTAATTTAACATTTCAAATTGTGGCGATAAAATTTCGCTATCACTTGTTGGAATCATCTATTCATTTCTAGTATTTTCCTGAATTTCGTTTATGTTCTTTTGTTTGCTTACCAAAATGTTAGTTCTTACTCTCTCATAGAATAGCAACCCCTTTGCTTTGTTATTCTGCATTCTCATTTCATCTCATTGTCTATTGTCATTATTGTTGTTGTTGTAGTAATGCGAGCATATATCTATGTGAGTGTGTATGTGTTTGGCAGCCACCAGATGAACATCTTAATGGTCGTAGATCCTTCTAGCATTGTCTAAGAATGTTCTGGCGTTGCCAGAATATTGTAGTGCTACCAGAATGTTCTCGTATTGCCACACCGTCATATATAAAAGCGCTCGCATGCTGCTAACGAGTCAGTCTTAATTAAAGCGTCAAACGAATAACTTCAGTGTGAACGAATTGTAAAGTGTGAAGTCATAGTAAATAAATTGTAGATTGTCGTTATTCAAAAGAACTGTGTTTTAATTGTCGGGTAATTAAAAACGCCTAAATATAAAAACGTAACAATTGGTGTCGGAAGTGAAATAACGAAAAAAAAAATCTACAATGAAGTTTAATGAGCTTCGTGTGGAAGACTTAAAAAAGGAATTGAGCAAACTGGAGCTGCCGACAACAGGCAATAAGGCCCAGCTTCAAAAGCGTCTACTGGAAGAGTTTGAACGGCGTAATATGGACATTGCGACGCATGAGTTTGATTATAAGGAAGACATTGATGAATCAATACTCGTCAATACAAGCAGTGTAGAAACTCCATCTGTGGCTTCGAGTGTTGTGGATTACACCTCAATGCTCAATGTTTTGAGCAAAATGATGGAAGAGAATTCTAGAAAACTGGAAGCAAATTCTCTAAAAATGGAAGAAAATTCTAGAAAATTGCTGGAAGAAAACGCTCTAAAAATGCAAGAAAATTCTAGAAAAATGATGGAAGAAAATTCTCTTCTTTTGGTGGAGAAATTTGACGAAAATTCTAGAATTCTTAATGAAAAGTTACAACAACTTTCGGAAGGTATGGAGAAACGCGTAGACCACATTGAAAGTCAAATTGTGGAATTGGATAAGAAATTTGTGGTTCACGATGAAAAATTTCTACACCTTGAGAAAAAAATGTCAGAACTAGAAATGAAAGGTGGTCCACTGCGCGTAATCGAGGGCCCAAAAATCAAAACTCCTGTTTTTGATGGTTCATCTTCATTTGATGTTTTCAAATTCCAATTTGAGACGGTGGCATCCAGAAACATGTGGAATGACAACGACAGAGCAATTGAACTTCTGTTGGCATTGAAGGGTAATGCTGCCGATGTAATACAAAGTATCCCAACTTCTTCCAGAAATAACTATAAGGAAGTAATAGCTGCGCTACAACGCAAGTACGGTGGAGAACATAAGCAAGACATCTTCAGAATGGAATTAAGAGGAAGGGTCCAGAAATCAAATGAGACTCTACAAGATTTTGCAACAGAAGTTGAGCGGTTGGTGCCTCAAAATTGAGCGGTTGGTGCCTCAAAATTGAGACCGCATCAAAATTGAGACCTTTGTGAATGGCATTCGAGACCCAGAGATAAAATGTGCAACATATGCCGCACAAAAAGCTACATTCACAGAAACAGTAACATTTGCACTTATACAAGAGACTGCGAGATTGCTGGCACGGCCTCAAATTCACAAAGTACGCAGAGTAGAGACCGAGTGTGAAGAATCGAAATCGGTCATTGAATTGGTAAAAGAGGCTCTAAAGCAGATAATGCAAGAAATGAAGCAGCAGGCAAATAAATCTAGAATAAAATGCTATAACTGTGATAAGGCTGGACATCTTTCCCGGGAATGTAAAACGTCGGGGTCAATCTCGCCATCTCCATTAAACAATAGTCAGAAGAAGGCGACCACAAAGCCAAGCGACTCAAATTCAAATTTTGCGGATAATAGAAAAGGTGGCAAACAAGTTATTCATCAAGCCTTGACACGACGGCATTGCAATGTAGAAAACAGACGCTACTCGAAGGCTGAACCAAAGGAGACAGTTGTAAATGTCAGGCAGTTACACATCGAATCTGGCACAGACTGGTCAACAGAGCAACGTAAAGATCCCATTCTGAGAAAAATTATTTCGGCAAAACAAGAAAATAAGAAACCCAGCAAGAAAGACATCGCAGCAGAAAGTCCACTTATGAAATCATACTGGGCTCAATGGGATAGTTTAGTTCTAGTCAATGGATCCCTGTAACGTAAATGGGAAAGCGAAGATGGCAAGAGCAGCCGAAATTTGATCATCGTACCGGATTCCAAAATAAGAGACGTTTTGGCGGAGTTCCATAATGGTCCCAGTGGAGGTCATCTGGGAATAACCAAAACCGCCGAGAAAGTGAAGCAACGATTCTACTGGGTTGGATGCCAGAAATCAATTGCTGAATGGGTAGCCAATTGCGAGAAGTGCATGAAGGCGAAAGGTCCAACAAGGAAAAGTCGAGGTCCTATGCAAGAATATAGACCAGGAGCCCCGTTTGAAAGAATAGCAATGGACGTGGCAGGCCCTTTCCCAGTAAGTGATTCTGGAAACCGTTATGTCCTTGTGGTCATGGATTACTTCAGCAAATGGCCGGAGGTGTATGCAATTCCAAACCAAGAGGCAAAAACGATTGTGGATGTGGTCAACAAAAACTGGATATGTCGCTACGGTGTGCCGTCCGAGATTCACTCAGACCAGGGAAGAAATTTTGAATCGGCCATATTCAAAGAGATGTGTGAATCCCTTGGTATCAAGAAAACGAGGACTACGCCATTACATCCACAATCCGATGGCATGGTAGAAAGGTTTAATCGCACTCTGGAGGAACATCTTCGAAAAGTAGTGGACACCGGCCAGAGGGACTGGGACGAGCATATACCAAAGTTTTTGCTGTCGTATAGATCTGCCATTCATGATTCCACCTCTCGAACACCGGCCAATGTTCTATTCGGAACTGAGTTGAAGTTGCCTGGCGATCTGATATTCGGCGCTAAACCTAATGAGCTCGCCATGGAAGAAAACAGAAACGACATCCCAAACACTTTCGGTGAAGTTCACGAATCAGTGCGCAACAAAATAAAAATGGTCAGCAACAGAATGAAGGCGAGATACGATCGTGCTGTAAATACAGAGGGCTTCCAAGAAGAAGAATTGGTTCTGCTATTTAACCCGCAACGAAAGAAAGGATTGTGTCCTAAACTGCAAACACAGTGGGAAGGCCCATACAAAGTCATCAAGAAGATCAATGATGTTGTATACCGGATTCAGAAGGACGACAGCCCTAGATCAAAGATGAAAGTTGTACATCTGGAACGATTGGCTCCTTACGGAACAGGTTCTGTGCCTGTTCGGGACGAACAGGCTTAAGCGGGAGGCAGTGTTACGAATTTAATAATTATAGATATAAGTTTATTTAAATTAGTTTCCGTTAATTTAACATTTCAAATTGTGGCGATAAAATTTCGCTATCACTTGTTGGAATCATCTATTCATTTCTAGTATTTTCCTGAATTTCGTTTATGTTCTTTTGTTTGCTTACCAAAATGTTAGTTCTTACTCTCTCATAGAATAGCAACCCCTTTGCTTTGTTATTCTGCATTCTCATTTCATCTCATTGTCTATTGTCATTATTGTTGTTGTTGTAGTAATGCGAGCATATATCTATGTGAGTGTGTATGTGTTTGGCAGCCACCAGATGAACATCTTAATGGTCGTAGATCCTTCTAGCATTGTCTAAGAATGTTCTGGCGTTGCCAGAATATTGTAGTGCTACCAGAATGTTCTCGTATTGCCACACCGTCATATATAAAAGCGCTCGCATGCTGCTAACGAGTCAGTCTTAATTAAAGCGTCAAACGAATAACTTCAGTGTGAACGAATTGTAAAGTGTGAAGTCATAGTAAATAAATTGTAGATTGTCGTTATTCAAAAGAACTGTGTTTTAATTGTCGGGTAATTAAAAACGCCTAAATATAAAAACGTAACAATATATAATTACATATCGGCTTCGCAATCGATCGCAGAATTTTTTCTGCATAATCATTGTCATCATTTGCCTTTACCACTGCTGTTGTTTGGATCTTTGCTGTTGCTGTTGTTATCTGTCAATACATTACACTGCTTTGCATACACACACATACCACATATGGCGCCTTCAAACGACTTGCTTAAATGCGGTGACTGCGATAGAAGTTTCAACAATAAACAAGTATATAAGGCCGCAAGTTCGGCCAGGCCGAATCTTATGTACCCACCACCATGGATTGCGTAGAAACTTCTACGAAAGACTATCATCCACAATCGAATTACTTGGGTTGTGGTATCTTAAAACTTCTTAACATCGTTTTCTAAATTGTGATTTAGTCCATACATGGTATATATTAGACAAAAAAGTTATGTATAGTTTAGTCTACAAATAATTACGAATCGATATGGACTTTTTGTACGTAGAGAGCCAGAATTGAAATATGGGGGTCGCTTATATGGGGGCTATATACAATTATGAACTTGATATGGACCATTTTTTGTGTGATTGGGGATCGATTTATCTGAGGGCCATATATAACTATAGACCGATATGGACCTAGTTAGGCATGGTTGTTAACGACTATATACTAGCACAATGTACCAAATTTCAACTCACTCGGATTAAATTTGCTCCTCCAAGAGGTTCCAAAACCAAATCTCGGGATCGGTTTATATGGGGCTATGCACGATTATGGACTGATATGGACCATTTTTGGCATGGTTGTTAAATATCATATACTACCACCACGTACCAAATTTCAAGCAGATCGGATGAATTTTGCTTCTCCAAAAGGCACCGCAGGTCAAATCTGGGGATCGGTTTATATGGGAGCTATATATAATTATGGACTGATATGAACCAATTCCTGCATGGTTGTTGGATACCATATACCAACATCACGTACCAAATTCCAACCGAATGGGAAGAACTTTGCCCTTCCAAGGGGCTCTGGGGGTCAAATCTGGGGATCGGTTTATATGGGGCCTATATATAATTATGGACCGATATCGACCAATTTTTGCATGGGAGTTTGAGGCCATATATTAACACCACGTACCAAATTTCAACTGAATCAGATGAATTTTGGTCTTCCAAGGGGTTCCGGAGGTCAAATCTGGTGATCGGTTTATATGGGGGCTATATAATTATGAACCGATGTGGACCAATTTTTGCATGGTTGTTAGAGACCATATACTAACATTACGTACCAAATTTCAGCCGGATCGGATGAAATTTGCTTCTCTTAGAGGCCTCGCAAGCCAAATCGGAGGATCGGTTTATATGGGGGCTATATATAATTATGGACCAATGTGGACCAATTTTTGCATGGTTGTTAGAGACCATATACTAACACCATGTACCAAATTTCAGCCGGATCGGATGAAATTTGCTTCTCTTAGAGGCCTCGCAAGCCAAATCGGGGGATCGGTTTATATGGGGGCTATATATAATTATGGACCGATGTGGACCAATTTTTGCATGGTTGTTAGAGACCATATACTAACATTACGTACCAAATTTCAGCCGGATCGGATGAAATTTGCTTCTCTTAGAGGCCTCGCAAGCCAAATCGGAGGATCGGTTTATATGGGGGCTATATATAATTATGGACCGATGTGGACCAATTTTTGCATGGTTGTTAGAGACCATATACTAACACCATGTACCAAATTTCAGCCGGATCGGATGAAATTTGCTTCTCTTAGAGGCCTCGCAAGCCAAATCGGGGGATCGGTTTATATGGGGGCTATATATAATTATGGACCGATGTGGACCAGTTTTTGCATGGTTGTTAGATACCATATACTGACACCATGTACCAAATTTTAGCCGGATCGGATGACATTTGCTTCTCTTAGGGGCCTCGCAAACCAAATCGGGGGATCGGTTTATATGGGGGCTATATATAATTATGGACCGATGTGGACCAATTTTTGCGTGGTTGTTAGATACCATATACTAACACCATGTACCCAATTTCAGCCGGATCGGATGAAATTTGCTTCTCTTAGAGGCCTCGCAAGCCAAATCGGGGGATCGGTTTATATGGGGGCTATATATAATTATGGACCGATGTGGACCAGTTTTTGCATGGTTGTTAGAGACCATATACTGACACCATGTACCAAATTTCAGCCGGATCGGATGAAATTTGCTTCTCTTAGAGGCCTCGCAAGCCAAATTTTGGGGTCCGTTTATATGGGGGCTATACGTAAAAGTGGACCGATATGGCCCATTTGCAATACCATCCGACCTACATCAATAACAACTACTTGTGCCAAGCCAAGTTTCAAGTCGATAGCTTGTTTCGTTCGGAAGTTAGCGTGATTTCAACAGACGGACGGACGGACATTCTCAGATCGACTCAGAATTTCACCACGACCCAGAATATATATACTTTATGGGGTCTTAGAGCAATATTTCGATGTGTTACAAACGGAATGACAAAGTTAATATACCCCCCATCCTATGATGGTGGGTATAAAAAGGCTCTATACAATGCATAACATATTTGTGAAAATTGGTACCATTATTCTCTCTGCTATATCATTGCCATGATATAGCAGAGAGAATAAAAAGACTAGAAGACGAAACTGTGAAGCGAAACTGCGTCAGTAGGAAAATTTCTTGAAATTTCATGAGGAAAATTTCTCTAATATCATGCAGTTTTTGTCGGCGCTTCTCTCAAATATGAAACAGTTTGCGTCGGCGTCACCCAGTTCAGTTCTCTGCCGGCTTTACGAAACGTAAGGAAAATAGGATTTAGAACCTACTTTGTAATAACAAAAGTTCTTTTATATAAATCTTTTCATTCTATTAAATTTTTTTGGCAGACAATTTGGAATTATAACTGCCTATGCCTTTATAAAGAATTTATCAAAACAGCAGCGCTTTTCGTTCTCTTGTGTTTTTATTCGCTCTGGGTATAGTAATTACTGGGTTGCCACACCCTCACAAAAAATCGCTTCTGTAACATATACTCCCAAACATATTTTGCTTCAAGCATATACATTTTTGGGTATTGCCCAAACATTTATATGTTTGATCTCTACCAATATATAATATGTTTGAAAGCATATTGGTCTAAACAATATATGTTTGGGTAGTCGAAGTTCCAAACATTTTGTATTTTTGCATCCAAATTCAATAATGTTGTTTTCCAAAAACAATATGTTATTATGTGACCATATAATATGTTTGGAAGCATTTTGCACCCAAAAATATTATATGCTTAAAAAATTCTCCCAAACAATATTGTGCTCAAAATTTTATTTATTTATTTATATATTTACAATCATAATGAATTATGAAAATAAACAGGTAATATAGGTGCTAACAACATAGGTTTTCGACCTGAATGCTCAAAATTTTGTTTCTGCCCAATTGTATATTCCCCGACATCTTTATCACTTCCACGAGATTTTTTAGTTCTTAGCACCTTTTTCTGTAATACAAACATTGTAGAAGAAATTATTCAATTTTATGATTTTTTTTTATTTTAATTTTACCTTTTGCCGGACGGGGATTCGAACAGCGGACCACACAGTTTGTAAGGATCAAAGAAGTAGCTGATCAATTGCCCAAGGAAAAATAAAATGTTAATTTTGTAATAACAAGCAACAACCACCAACTTAATTCAATATCGCTCCGTGTTAAATAGCGCTCCAAGCTACTAAACACATATATGTTTATAGGCTATTTCTAAATTAATATATGTTTGCATTCAAGCATATTATATTTACAAACATTTTATGTCCCAAACATAATATGTTCTAACATATTAACATATATGTCCCAAACATGTTATGCTAGTTTATGAACATTATATGCTTGCACTCAAAAATATTGTGTTTAAAAATTTGTGTTCCAAACATATAATGTTTATAGCCAAACATATGAAAAACAGTCTTTTTCAACCGTGCAGAAGGCCTCGAAAGCCTTGTCACTTATGTACTAAAAATTTGAAGCATATACAATGTCGAACTTAATAATTCTAACATTATCAACATATTCTACACTCGAAATAAAAGGTCAATTGTTGTGCAATTCCACTCAGTACTGCAACGAGATGCAATAATGAAAGAATACTTCAAATCCAGGCAACTGAAGCTTTGTGACGTTATAGGTGGGGAAATAACAGCTCGAATATATCTGAGTGATCACGCTCAGGGATGATAAATGATATTGACGAAAAAGTACTAAAAATTTATTAAAAATGTACTTTTCGAAGCCAAAAGGTGCTACAATTACATTATATCAAATTTAAAGACTATTGTAAAAGTATACGTATATTTAAATCTAGACCGATTTGGACATTTTTAGATTTTCTCAAAATAATCTTATTTTGCAAAATGTTATTTCTACGAAAATTTTGTACACACAAAAAAATTTTTTTCTGATTCAATCACGAAATTAATTGATTCAATTAATTTTTTAATTGAAATGTCTTCAATCACGAAAATGATAGTATCAATCACAGTTTTAATTGGGCATAGAAAAAATTCTTGATTAAAAAATTAATTGATTTCATTACCAAATTTCAATTAATTTTTTAATTGATTCAATTAAAAATTTAATTGATGTTGATTGCAAAACCCAATTAATTTTGTAATTAAAAAAGGTAACTATTTTCAATTACATTCTGAATTGGCTCAGAATTTTTATTTGGATTGACAATTGATTGTTTGAAAAAAACAAATTTAATTAAAAATTTAAAAAAATGTTCATCACTTTTTTAACTGACTTAGTCTTCCGAATTTGAATAAAAGTTAATTGTATCAATTAAATTTTTAATTAAAAATTTTTAAATTTTCAATCATTGACTAAATTAACTTAATGTTTCTATCTTGATTAAAAAGTTAATTGTACCAATTAATTTATTAATTGAAAAAAATTTCAACTTCAATTAACTTTTTAATTGGAAATATTTTGGTGATATTTTTTTCTGTGTAAGACTTATTTCTATAGAAAAAATTTTCAACCTTTTATTCCTATAGAAAATTTTGTGAACATTTTATTTCTATAGAAAATCTTGCCAACATTTTATTTTTATAGTACATTTTGTCAAAATTTTGTTTCTATTGAACATTTTGTCAAAATTTTATTTCTATAGAAAATTTTGTCAAAATTTTATTTCTATAGAACATTTCGTCAAAATTTTATGTCTATAGAAAATTTTGTCAAAATTTTATTTCTATAGGAAATTTTATCAAAATTTGACAAAATTTTATTTCTGTAGAAAATTTTGTCATAATTTTATTTCTATAGAAAATTTTATCAAAATGTTATTTCCATAGAACAATTTGTCAAAATTATTTCTATAGAAAATTTTGTCAAAATATTATTTCTATAGAAAATATTAACATTTTATTTCTGTAGAAAATTTTGTCAAAATTTTATTTCTATAGAAAAATTTGTCAAAACTTTGTGGCGAAAAAAAATCGAATTTCACGTTTCACATTTACGGACGAATGTGGTATAGACAATATTCCTCTCGAAAATGTCAATATAAACTAAAATATCCTCATTTGGGAATATTTTTATTTCTTCAATGTCCACATTTTATAATTTTTAGAGTTGGTTGATATCAGAATAACTCTATATAGAGTAATTGTGATGAAAAAGTACCAAATGGCGCGACGTCCAAAACCTCTTGCCTGTTTTTAGTGACAAAGGGCATCTCCCTTATTGCAAACTACCAAATTAGTACGCAGAATAAACTCTAGGAGTGACTCTCCTCTTCCCAGCAAAAAAAGCGTTGCCAAAAAAGTAATGAAAATGAATCTGGAAGTGGTGCAAAGTTGACGCAGATGCGATGAATTTAACATGGGCTTGTCATAGGACGGAACTCCTCCATTTCAGCAGCATTTGCACTGAATTTGCATCACTCCTTTTGCAATTGAAAATTTGCGGCAAAAATTATTTACAATCAATCTAGTATCGTCAAACATGATATATCGATATATCTTATCAAAATCAAATGTTACCAACAAAAAGGGAGTCAATCCCCCTTATTCCAGGTGCGTTACTATAGAGGGGTCGAAATTGTAATTCCACTTGGAATACTATAGAATATACTCTTAGATGGAGTTTAATTTATATTTGCTTATTTTCCTTATTAAGAAAGCGCCTTATCCCCAGAACTTGATGTAAATAATATAAACCAATTGTCATTTTATTAAATTAATTTTATTAATTAACATTAAACAAATATTAACCATCAAAATCACATTCTTCGGTATCTAACTCTAATTCCGTCCCTCTGTGTATGTTGTTCGCAGGATTTCGGTGGCGATTATTAACCGATTTTAATAAAATTTGGTACAACATGTTTTCTTGGTCAAAGGACAAACACGGTTGAATTTGGAAAAAAATGGATCAAAGTTACATATAGCCCCCATATATATGTATCGCCCGATTTCGACAAATTAGACCATACTGCGCTTATTTACCACCCGATTGTCTTCAAATTTAACACAAAGTATTAAGGGTACTATAAAAAATTTATAGTACCCTTAAAGTGTGCAAAATTTCATCAAATTCGGTTCAGATTTAGATATAGCTACCATATATATGTATCGCCCGATTTTCCCAAATTTGACTATAAAACCCTTACATTTATTTTAGTATGGGCAAGTTTGGGCAGACAAACTTTACAGCACGTAAAAGTATACTTCCTCACGAACAATAATAAGCAAAAATGTTCATTAACAATCGTTAACATTTCTAGTTCTATTCCTCCCAAGTATACGTATGTGTTACAATTTTCACATATAAACCACACTTTTGAATCCATAAATTCAAGTTCAAAAACAAAAATATTTTGTAAAGTCTTTACAACATTTTGAACTACTAAACCTCCTCTTAGAATCTACATTTAAAAGTTTTCTTTATTCACTTTTATTGCGAAAAAAATTAAGCACGAAATTTGTCAATTTTTGTTCGCCTTGATTAAACGCAACTGGCATAAATTTTGGTAAACATTGGCAGCCTTTTTCTCCTGAACAGGGTTGCCAAGTTTTAAATGAACTTTCGATTTTTACTATCCAAGATGTTCTATAGTAATTTCAATTGGAATATCCAATAATTTTTCATTTTGAAAATTTGACTTTTTGCCGCTGTTTTGCGATTTCCGCCCATAGTGCTTTGGTGTGCTCCGAATTCAATGTTTTGGATGTAAATTAAAAAATTCTGTGATATTTCGTCAAATAAATAATTTTTATAATTTTTAATGGATTCTAACGCTTGTCGGAAACGTTTGACCTCAAATATTTTCAAAAATTCACAATTTTTCCAGATTGGATTTAGCATTTTTGTGGACAAAATTTAAATGATTTGTACCATTTTATGAATTCTTACTATATTTCCAACCTATTTGAAACAAAAAGTTAAAATTATCCATTAAAAGTATGTAAGTTATAAAAAATTGAATTAAAAGAACTTCCTGGGTAGTAAAAATAAAGAACATCATTGGGAGTGCATCTTCTGGAAGTGCTTTTAAAGTTGTGCCTTTGGAAGAATTTCCAAATTTTTTTGCTGGGTGATCACGCTACTCCGCCTGAATGCAAGTTAAACTATATTTACCGACGATTGATGAAAGCTAAGAAAGTCAACAAATTTTTAATACTTCACTCAGATGGCCCTAAAGTTACATTCACATTAACTAATGGATCTTTGGCTACCTTTAATTATAACGAGTGCCTATCGCTTCTCGAGGGAACATGAATCAGATGGTTATTCTAAGGGTAAGGTTGGTATAATACCAATACGCTTTTCACAGTTCTGCTATTTTATGAAACTCAAAACAGTATTTAATGCACTACAAACTCACATAAATTAATTAACTCTTTATATATAGATCTTGTACCAATGCTACCTTTAGTCATTTTAGTACGTTTCAAAAACTCCTCAGTGAAAATCGAACTTAACGCCAACCTTAACATACTTCAATATTGATCTCAATATATACATACATAAGTTGTTCTTCTAAATCTTAAAATTCTTTTTATTCAAGTATACGTAAGCTGCTTTATATGAAATTTATTAAACCCTTATTTTTATTTTGTTATTTAAAGTTGTTTCTCTTGCGTAATGATTTTCAATTCTTTAAATTGTTCGTTGATATGTTTCCCCAGCCTTACTTTTAGTTACTTTAATGAGTATTGGGTTAAATCTTGGCCCTTTGGTTAGCAACGCGATATATTTTAAGAACAAATTTAAGCGTCTAATAAAAATTTATCATTTGGCCATGTAAACTGTCAAAGCATACATTCTATAGCTGCAACACCCACTGTGAACTTACCAATCTTCTTGTAATTAGCGGTATAGATTTATTTGGATCTCTGAATCACGGTTAAAGACATCAGTTTCTAGTAAATCAGTCCAGATTAGTGGATACAATCTGGTTCGGAATGATCGTCCCTTATTTAGAGGTGGAGGGGTAGCCATTTATATTTCAAAGAAGTTGAAGCATACCATTGTTTTCCGGTCTGATAAATACGGTATATGTGAAACAATCTTTATAGAGGTTATGTGTGGTCCTTTAAGAGTTCTCTTTGGGGTTGCATATTTATCCCTTGGTGACATGGAGACATTTACCTCAGTTCATGCTGATTTATTCACTTATTACTCTGATATTATAGTAGTCGCCGAGTTTAATCGCAACCTGTTTAATGTTACCCTATCTAATCAAGTTAGATCGATATGCACTCGTTTAGGTCTTGCTATATCGTATAACTCACTACCTACACACTACGATGTGGTACATAATTCTTGTTCACTCATAGACTTTACATTATTAAGTGAACCACATAAACTCAGATATTCGTCTCAAGTACAATGTGCTTTTATTTCCCACCACGCCTTAATTTACGGGTCTTGTGCATCATAGCTTCCAACTCCGATAATTTTGTGCAATACCACGATTATAATCGAATCGATTGGTACAGTCTAATGGATTGCTTAACATCTTATGATACTGATGGTATATATACTACTTCTGATGTAGATACTCAATTATATATTTTGAACGACCTTGTTAGTAGACTTTTTTCTTTTGTACCTTTGATTAGACGTAAATGGTCACATAAGAGAGATCCTTGGTTATATTCGAAGCAAGTTGTCCTCACTAGGTCTCTGATGGACCTCGCTCATAGAGAATATAGATAAAATCGCACTGAGTAGAATGGACGTATTTTTCGAATGTATCGCAATAGGGCAAAACTGGTTTTGCGGAGAACGAAGAGGAATTTTTGACCTGCAGAGGTTTAGAGGCATGGACTCGCGTAAACTATGGAGAGCATTGCGTGATAGTGGATGTTTTGAAGACACGGTTTCACCTACGGTTGATGCTGATGCTTTAAATGACCATTTCCTCGAACATATGAGACATACGGATCAGTTATCGGATTTGTCGCGGGATAATTTGCGTACTGGGCTATTTGCCTTTGATTGCATTTATGAGGTGGACACATTGAAGGCTATGATTAGCAATAAATCGAATACGGCTTGTGTAGATGGTGTTCCTATCAAGTTTCTTAAATTGTTTTTTCCGTATACTCGTATTTCTCGTCATATTCTTCATTTTTTCAACTCTATCATTACTACTGCAGTATTTCCTTCCGCGTTGAAATTAGCTCGCGTCGTGCCAGTTTCAAAGTCTAGGAAATCTTTACGAGTTGATGAATCTTTGAGTCTGTCATAAATAATTTTATGTTAAAATATGTGAATGATCGTGGTATCATTAGTGTCCTCCAATACGTATTTCGACATGGAATTGGAACCACTGCGCACCTAATTCACCTCACTGATACAATTAGACGAACTATCGATAGTGGTTCCAGCGCTATCCTCGTATCACTGGATTTGTCAAAAGATTTTGATCGTGTTAGTCACGTGAGGCTAATTCATAAATTGTGCACTGGCTTCCATTTTTCTGAGTACTCTTGTAAGCTTTTGCAATCATACTCGACTGTTCGCTCTCAATATGTTTCCTTAAAAACCTCCAATTCAGCCATTCGAAGTATTAGGTTAGGTTAGGTTAGGTGGCAGCCCGATGTATCAGGCTCACTTAGACTATTCAGTCCATTGTGATACCACATTGGTGAACTTCTCTCTTATCACTGAGTGCTGCCCGATTCCATGTTAAGCTCAATGACAAGGGACCTCCATTTTATAGCCGAGTCCGAACGGCGTTCCACATTGCAGTGAAACCACTTAGAGAAGCTTTGAAACCCTCAGAAATGTAACCAGCATTACTGAGGTGGGATAATCCACCGCTGAAAAACTTTTTGGTGTTTGGTCGAAGCAGGAATCGAATACACGACCTTGTGTATGCAAGGCGGGCATGCTAACCATTGCACCACGGTGGCTTCCCCGAAGTATTAACTGTGGAGTACCCCAGGATCAACTTTAAGCCCTTTCTAATTTCTCTTGTATATCAACGACATTGTGGATCATACTAGTGGCCCTAACTGCATACCTTTTCTATTTGCTGACGATATACATCTATTTTTCCTTGGAGGGTAAAAGCAAGGCTATGTGTTTTGGGTAAATCGTTTTGGGCAATCGTTATGATCCTGATATATTTTTTTACGATGCCAGGGTAGAAATGGTTGGCCTGATCAAGTGTCTAGGATTTGTACTCGATCCTAGACTGGACTTTGGTAACCACATTGACTCCATAGTATCTAACATTGTCGTTACTCTCCGTAGACTACGTTCTTTAAGTACCTCATGTTCGAAAAAATGTCGCATCTTCTCTGATGATGTCCCAGATTTATTATGCAATTGAGGTTTATTCTGGAGCGCATAGTTCGAATTTGCAGAGAGTGAGACGAAGCTCTCATATGATTGTGAGATATATGTATGCACTACGTAGATTCGACCACATTTCGCAACATGCCTTACAATTTCTGGGGTTTCCCTTTCAAAGATTTTTGGAATTACGTATTTTACTATGTTTTTAAAATAATTATAAAGTCTAATCTTCCTCCAATGTTAAGGGAACAATTTATTTTTACAAGAACTACTCGTAATCCACAATTAGTACTTCCTCATATGGTAACACAACTCTATGAGCGATCTTTTTTGTTGCGAACCATGCGAGCTTGGAACAATCTTCCCCAGGAGTTACGTAACTTTTCATTTTCTAACATTGTGTTCAGAAATAAGTTCATTGATCACTTTGCTTCACATGGAAATGATTAAGATTTGTCCATGTCATTTAGTCGCTTTTTACTGGCTGCTAGGGCAAAAATATATATTTTTTATACTATTTAAATAGTTAACACTAATATATTTGGCTGGGGAGCCACTATCGTTATTATTCTAGTACAAATATAAATAAAATTAAGTTTTGAATTTTTATCATATACTATTGATAATTAAGTTTGTAATATTGTTATCGGCCTGGAAGGCTTTATATATTACGGTCAATAAAAAAGGAAAAAAAGAACATAATATTATTTAAATTAATGGAAATGATATACGCTGTTATATTTTGACTATATTGTATTCAGGTCAGGTTGAAATGGGATTCAAGATTCCCCGTCTCATGACGGCCGCTATGTATTATAACTTGGTGGGGAATGATCAAAAGCAACAATTGAAAAAGTTTATTTTCTTTACAATGAATTATTAAAGAAAAATAAACGTGAAAACATGGCCATTTAGAGCAATAATTCCAACTTAATACCGGCCTTAAAGATAAAAATATTATTCGTTAATAAAAATTCATATTTATTTGTATTTCAAAATACGATAAATTTTAAGTGCATTTAAAATGGTGTTAAATGCTAGTAAAAACATAGTTCACGCCTAAATAAATTTATGTGTATATTGTAAAATTATTCATATTTATACTCGACTTCACTTTCTTCTTTTTTTAATTTCTTCGAAAATGTTAAACTTTTATACCAAACCCTTTTTTGTTACAAAATTGTTATTTTTGCAATAAAAAAATAAAAATTTATAATATTAAAAAATAATATTATTTTGTCATATTTAGGAATAGAAATAAATATGAATTTTTCTAGTTCCCCTGGAATCTCCTAAAATCTTTCATCCATTTGAAGAATTAAATATATCCTGTAGTAGGATTGTTTTATATCATGGAAACCTGTTCAATAACAATTTTAACGAAGGTCGATGTAACATTAAATTCAATTTATTACAAACCAGATCATTCGGACCGGGAATCAAATCTCAAAAAATTAAAAGCATCTCTGGTCTATTACAAAATTCAAAAAGATAATGTAAAATACAGAACACAAGATAAAAAGGAAATTCAAAGAATATTATTAGGGCTGCTCGTGACAATTGTGTGTAGTATATGCTCCAATACTTTATAATTAGAGTATTGACATCAGCGTATAGGTTAGGTATAGTGGCACCGATATTTCAGGCTCACTTGGACTATTCAGTCAATTTTGATACAACAGTGGTGAACTTCTCTCTTATAATTGAGTGCTGCCCGAATCTATGTTTAGCTCAATGACAAGGGACCTCCAAATTGCAGTGGTTTCACTTCAGCATTGACATAACGAAAATTTATTTTGGACCAAAATATTGCAAAATCGGACCAAAATTCCCCCCGGCGGACTATTTTGCCAAATTCAAGTTTAGGTTAGGTGGCAGCCCGCTGTATCAGGCTCACTTAGACTATTCAGTCCATTGTGATACCACAGTGGTGAACTTCTCTCTTATTACTGAGTGCTGCCCGATTCCATATTAAGCTCAATGACAGGGACCTCCTTTTCATAGCCGAGTCTGAACGGCGTTCCACATTGCAGTGAAACCACTTAGAGAAGCTTTGAAACACTCAGAAATGTCACCAGCATTACTGAGATGGGATAATCCAAAAACTTTTTGGTGTTCGGTCGAAGCAGGAATCGAATCCACGACCTTGTGTATGCAAGGCGGACATGCTAGCCATTGCACCACGGTGGTTCCCAAATTCGAGTAAAAAAACATTTCAAAATTAATTGTTAATACGTATTAGGTGATACCAATATCCATCCATCAATCGTAGACAAAATTTTGCACACCAGTCAATGCTCTTAAAGTTTTTCAAATATTTCAGTTGGTGGATGATTGGAAAAACTCTAATTGGCAAAACTGATGAGTATGAAAAATCAAACAAAATACTAGAAAAATTGGAAAAATACAAATTTGATGAAATTAGACCAAAATCCATTTTGACCGACATCGGATCAAATTTATTAATTAAAAATTTTTGGACCGATCGGGACAATATGGCAACGCTGATGAACATGCTGGCAAACCTCTACAATGTTTATCGGCCTGAGTGGTCAATATACCAAATGATTTCTATACGTTATATAATGTTCTAAACAAATTGACTCAGCTTTTGTATTCTGTTTGGGATGAAACTTGAACAAAGTTTAGTACTACAGGATAATAGTTTGGGCGCTCAATTTCAGCGAGATCGACCAATGAATGAGAAAGATCAAATGTTAACAAGTTGACCAAACAGATATATTAGAGAAATTAAGATAGCTTTTCCTAATTCAGTTTTAAAATATTCCTTAGAGTTTTTCTTAATATATATATGGGCCTTTTCGGAAACGCAGTGTTGCGTTGCAACTGCGGTGCATCACATTCGTAACTGTAATATCCGGCAACACTGCAAGCGTCATATGCAGAGAGAATAAAAAGACACTAGGACGAAATTGTGAAGCGAAACTGCGTTAGTAGGTGGCAGTCATGAGGAAAACTTGTCTAATATCATGCAGTTTTTCTCTCAAATATCATACAGTTTGCGTCGGCGTCACCCAGTTCAGTTCTTTGCCGGCTTTACGAAACTTAAGGAAAATAGGATTTAGAACCTACTTTGTAATATATAAATCTTCTCATTCTAATAAATTTTTTGGTAGACAATTTGAAATTATAACTGCCGATGCCTTTATAAACAATTTATCAAAACAGCGCTTCGACCGCAACGTCGGTAATACCAACGCTGCGGGCATTGTGCGACATTTATACGGTTGACATTTGTTGTTTTTATAGAAGAGAAATTTACGTCCTCTTGTGTTTTTATTCTCTCTGTCATATGTTCTGAAAAGCAACAATGGAACATATGTTGCGCCAACCTAGTCAAAAATACGTAGTATAAAAATAAAAATAGCTGATGCAGCTGATAATTTTCAATTATTTTTGTTTTTCATATACTTTATTATATGTTCATTATATTTTTATTATCTTTTAATAATTTTTAGGGTAGAGATGGATTCTACAAAGCGAAACAAGGAAACGGGAAGAAACGCGATATTGATAGATGACTTCAAAGTATTTAGTATCATCCTGCAAACTTGTTGCAGTAATAAATTTCTTTTTATACTTTAAATGTCTTTGTTTCTGTAAACAACATAGCTTTGACTCATTTGAAGAGTCATCTAATTTACAAATAAAATTTATTATATGATTTTCCATATGTGGTGTTATTGCGTTCTAAATTGAAACAAAATATGCATCAAAAAAGCAGCTTTAGGACTGCCATATTTTTGGTATTTAGCGTACTGTAGTTACTCGATATAAGGTAATCTATGTAACATATTTAACGCTGCATGTTCAGCAATACTTATAAACTTTGTAGTTCACTATCTGACAAGAAATGTTTATTTGAGTTATGTTTTTAATTTTGGACTGTAAACTTGATAAATACTAATATCAAAACATACTATTTTTGCAGAAACTCACAAAATGCAATGATTTTTTAGATAGCAATGGAGACTAATTTCCAAAAATAATGGGGCTGAAAAAATTATTTTGCAAGCAACACATAGCAGAAATATATACATTATGAAATCGCACAAACAACATGCACAAAACAGTTGTGGGACCAAATACGTTTCTAAACTTGAAAAAAAAGACAGAGAAGATGATGTAGGCCATGCAGAAATAGAAGCAGTTAGTGACCCTTATACTAACGAAAACAATGTTGGAAAACTTTCTGTGATATTAGAATCTCATTCGAATTTAGAACGAGATGAAAAAAATGATTTGGGGATAATCAGAAATGGTTGTGATACAAATAATAAAACTGAGGAATTCGACGAATCCTTTTGTGAACTGTTAGAAAATATGAATGTCGAATCAGCATTACCAGCATGTAATCATAAATTAGCCCAAAAGAATATTCCATTACAAGGTTTTCTGACCATTAATAAAGAAATGAGTACATCGTCCAGAAATGTGATACCTAGTGAGTGTCAATGTAAACATGGATATCAATCTAAAGGAGAACAAATCGATGACGATGAAAAAGGTGATGAAAATACTAACAATTGTACTAAACACCAATGGAACACAGGCAATGAAACGCTGTCTAAATGTAATTTTAAATGCGAAATTTTAAACGTTTCTTTCCCCGAATCTTCACATTGCACAAATTACGTACCAGCCGTACTGAGTCAAACTCCTAGACAACCATTATTTTTTAAATCACAATCACTTGACATTGGAGAGGATCTGTCGTCCATTTCCTATATTAAACATGAAGACAATATATTTTCTCCGTTGTCATCGAACACTGAGATCGACAATGAGATAGAAAACCAGATGACACATCGCATGGATAGTAAAGAAATTTGTCGAGATCACAATTACATAACAAAAAAAGCTGAATGGGCTCTGCCAACGACCTTAACACAAAAAACAGGCGTACCAATAAAAGCACAATCTTTAGAATCACGTCCTATATATCCCAACGTTCCCTATAGCCCGTATGCAAGTCCATGCAGTAGTCCGCGGGTCACCAGAAGAAGACCTCCTTTACGTGAGTCGAGGCGAATATCAATTGAACAAAGTGGTAGTTTTCTCCAATTAAATCAATATAAGTTGATGGATCAAATCGGACAGGTACGTAAATTTGTATAGAACTAGCTGATTATTATTATGAACTATACATATTAAAGGTTGCGCCCAGTTGTCTTTATTAATGTGGATTTTTGCAACTTCGTAAATACCGTCTACTTTCTATTCAGTTTTCTTAATCTGTTGTTTCGTTTGGGATTGTTACCAGTGAACTTATGCGGTCGCCCGTTTGTGGAATCTAAATGCATTTTCAAATCTATACTTATTGCACATCTGGACGCCGCATTCTACACTGATAAAATACTAAGTCCACTATCGGATACGTGTTTATTTCCTTCGCCATACTGTGGAACACGTATTATAAGTGCATATTTTTGCAACACCCAGAAGGAGACGAGATAGACACATGATGTCTTTGACTATAATGCTCAGGGTCGGCCACTGAGTCGAAATAGCCATGTCCGTCCGTCTGTCTGTGAACAACTTTTTGTAACACTGTGACGAACAATCTGGTTAGTTGTGCAGAAGAAAATAATCGAGTAGGTTCAGCGGTTAAAACTAGAAGTGCTAATATGTAATAAGTACTTTTAGTTAATGTGGTATCACAATACACAGTGGTCGGTGCTGTATGGAGTTAGCGGCCAAAAATACTTCCAGTATAGGTATCATCCTGAAACTTCGGTCACGGCTTTATAATTATGTCAGAACTATTTATGTTTTGGTATAGCCCCCCATATAGACCGATTTCCTGATTTAACTTCTTGAGCTTCTATAAACTGTTTGATCTATCTGATTTTGCTGAAAATAGAAATTTTGGGGGTATTTTAGGAAATTAAGTAAATGGTGCGTATCGGTCCATGTTTTGGTAAAGCCCCCATTTAGACCGATCTCCCGATTTTAGTTTAGCCACACAAAACCATGTATTGGGATGTTCCCTGTAAAACACAAACAAAACTGTTTCTTATAAATTATCTTCAAATTCAAAATCTTCTAGTCTCAACACTTAGAAACTTTAAATTTAATTTCGGGAAGCGTATCATTTGAATCAGTCTTCTTGAATTAGTATGTTTAATTCAATAGTATATTATTCATTTACATATTAAGAACTTTTTTACAAGATTAGTTTTGAAAAATAATTTCATATAAAATAACATGTAATGCAAAATATTATAAAGGCTAGGTTTAGGTTAGGTGGCAGCCCGATATATCAGGCTCACTTAGACTATTCAGTCCATTGTGATACCACATTGGTGAACTTCTCTCTTATCACTGAGTGCTGCCCGATTCCATGTTAAGGTCAATGACAAGGGACCTCCTTTTTATAGCCGAGTCCGAACGGCGTTCCACATTGCAATGAAACCACTTAGAGAAGCTTTGAAACCCTCAGAAATGTCACCAGCATTACTGAGGTGGGATAATCCACCGCTGAAAAACTATTTGGTGTTCGGTCGAAGCAGGAATCGAACCCTTGGCCTTGTGTATGCAAGGCGGGCATGCTAACCATTGCACCACGGTGGCTCCCATTATAAAGGCTACAGTTTTTTTTAATTATAACGATAGATACTCTGAAATAAAACAAAAATTAAAAATATTGCTTATTCTTTTTTGTAGCATTTTAAAATTTGTTAATATTAAGGCCGTTTTTTTAGTGGAAACATCCCATAAATGAAAACTGGCAACAAAATTAATCTAGCAATTACCTTCTCACGCAGTAAGAGGTTGCAGGTAGCCAAATGCATACCAACAGATTCTAGTTCCCCCGTAATATGTAATGTAGTCCCTAGCCTTTCTAACTCATCCGCTTCGCAGTTCCCTGGTATCGGCCATCTCGTTGAGAGATTTGCGGCAGTCGACGGCCGTTTTCGAGTTAAGGAACACAGAGTGCAATGATTTGTTTTGACGGTTGACTGTCTGTACATACATTTTTGGAACAGTACTTCTCATCCAATTCGCTACATCTCTGATTGTTAATATTTCAGCCTGATAAACACTACAGTGATTAGGTAATCTTTTCGCTATTCGAAGTTCCAGATTTTTAGAATATACTCCGAAACCCACTTGTCCGTCCATTTTGGACGGACAGTGTAGAAATCTATATAATGTTTATTCTCCGGGGTCTGTGCGCACCACGCCTAACTGTTGGGAATTAGAGTTTCAAAATTTTTGTGGAAAAGTGATTTCGCCAGAGTGTAATCCACTACGTTTGGCACATCTGGCATTATTTTGATGACCGAACTGTGGTCGTACCTTTTTTCCGACCACAACGATAGCTCGCGCAACCGCACAGCCGTTGTTGCAGCCGATTGTTTGGCCAAAATGTCTAAAAGCAATAGATGCAGCATGACTTTAAGGGAACTTTGTCTAAACTTGTCGGCTGCTGAAGTGCCGGCCACCAGAATACAACACCTTAAAGCACTATAGGTCTAACTACTGCCGTGTATAGCCAATGCACAATTTCCGGTTTTAGTCCCCACTTTTTTCCTATTGCCTTTTTGCACGAGTACAAAGCTACGGTGGCTTTTCTCGCCCTTTCTTCAATATTAAGCTTAAAGTTCAGCTTTCTGTCCAAAATAACGCCAAGGTATTTTGCACACTCACCAAAGCGAATTTCAATACCCCCTAAGAATATGGGCTTAACCGTGGGAGTTTTGCGATCTTTGCGGGATTTACCCTAAAACCATCCTCTTTCTCCCATTTCTCAGTCATCCGGAGGGCTTTCTGTATAATATCTCTGATTGTGGATGGAAATTTTCCCCTGACTGCTAGAGCCATATCATCTGCCACCACTTTTATCCTTTCTTTTTCTAGGGAAACCAGAAGGTTGTTTATAGTAACATTCCAAAGAAGAGGTGATAGAACTCCTCCTTGGGATGTGCTCTGTTCTCATACCTTTGTATGTTTGCTTGTTCTAAATACGTTTCTTCATTTGAAGTTCGTCTAACAGCCTAAGTATACCATCAGAGTTGTCAGTCCATTTAATCTCAAGCTCGGATAGACGATATTGACTGCCCCTTCGATGTCTAGAAACGCCACGATTGTGTATTCATTGACAGATAGTGAGCTTTCGATAAAGCTGACTAGTTCATGTAATGCGGTCTCATGCATGTTGTCGTTTCGAGAGCAAACTTGAATCGACGCTAGTTCTAAGATAAATATCTTTCATCCTCTCCAGAGTCTTAAGTAGGAATGAAGATAAGCTGATTGGTCGGAAATCCTTCGCACTCCTTGAGAAGCTTTTCCCGCTTTAGGTATGAAAACGAATTTTGTTTCCCTCCACTTTCCTGGAAGATATCCTAAGATAATACATCCTGTGTATATCGCCGAAAACCAGGGGATAGGTTAGGTTAGGTTAGGTTATGTGGCAGCCCGATGTATCAAGCTCACTTAGACTATTCAGTCCATTGTGATACCACAGTGGTGAACTTCTATCTTATCACTGAGTGCTGCCCGATTCCATGTTAAGCTCAATGACAAGGGACCTCCTTTTTATAGCCGAGTCCGAACGGCGTTCCACATTGCAAAAACCAGGGGATAATTCTATCAGTCACTGCTTGTAACTCCGCCGGAGTAATTCCATCAGGTCCGGGGGATTTGAATGGTCCAAAGCTATTGAACGCCCATTTTATTCTAGATTCCGATACAATTTCCTCGATAGGAAACGACCGCTGAGCCACTGTGGCACCGCTAGTACATGGTTCAACCATCTGATTTCCGGGAAAATGTGTGTCCAATAGTACCTCCAGCGTCTCCTTACTGGACGTTGTCCAATTGCCCTCCGATGTTTTTTAACTTGGAGCGGAGTTAGTGGATGCTAGTACCTTCCGTGGTCTGGAAGCCTCGGATGTATTCCCAATACGGCTGCAGTAATCATTCCAAGAGTTATGCTGAGCCTTTCTTAGTTTTCGCTTGTATCCTCTCAGATTCTTCTTGTAAGCGTCCCAATCCTCTAGGGCATGCCGCTTTCAGTGAGATGTTGAAGGCCTCAGTAATCCGCTCCACTACGTGTTTGATATCGTCCACAGTGCTCATATTTGTCTCTGGTATTTCCGGTATCATTATATTGAACGATTCCCTATACCTATTTCAATCAGCTTTCCTAACATTTGGCGGAAATGTGGTTTTGGTGGTATGAACATCAAATTTGAAATTGACGTACAAATCCTCTCGTCTGTTTTTAGTGACGAAGGTTGGGGCATCTCCCTTATTGCAAACTACCAAATTATTACGCAAAATAAACTCTAGGAGTGATACTCCTCTTGTATTAATGTCATCACTTTCCCATATACTATGATGTGCATTTGCGTCGCATCCAATAATGAGTTTTTCTTTGTTTTCAATGACTCCTCAACTAAGGTGTTAACGGCAAGTGGAGGCATCTCCCTATCATATCCCATGTAGACCGAAGATACCCAATATATGCATTTGGCTATTTCTAAACTGGCAACAACAGTGTCTGCATTGCACATTGAAGGAAACAGAAACAAGTTAAGCTCATTTTTAGCAATTATACAGGCTCGATTTGTATTTTTACCAGTATACTGCAATAGTTTGAACCCCGTAGTATTTAATTCACATAATTTGTTTCTATAAACATATGGTTCTTGAATAAGAACTATATCTATGTCCCCTTTCATCAGTAGAACTTTTAAGGCCTTACAATGATGAAGATTTATCTGGAGGATCCGTAGGACCATCGAAATTTTCAACAACCGTCACATTAGCCGTTTCAATCGAGTCATCAAGAATGTCCTCTTCACAGATCTCGGTGACTCTCGCAATAACCATCGGTTCAACTTTGGTGAGTTTTGAATCAGTTGAAACCTCCTCTCGCATACGGTGTCCATCCATGTCTTGTCTATTTCTGAATCCTTTAGCTGATCGTTGTTATATTCATTCATATAATTAAAGCCATAACATACACGGCCGTGGGACTTTGTTAGATGTGGCATAGACTGAGTGTTCAGTATAAACACTGCATGTCGTCTTGGTCCATCCACTTCATCCAAACGGCAACATTCCAATCAGATGTTGGAAGATCTGGATTGTATCGTTTCAGCCCATTTAAAATAGATTCAGGGTCAGAAGAGTTTGCAGGCATGTGCTCTAGGTCTAGCCGGTGTCTTTCTTCTCGATACTAATTGGTGAAGTTTGGGAAGGAGCTGCTCTAGTCCTTCCCAAACTTCACCAATTAGTATCAACGCAGCTTTAAAACATTCTATAAACCTCTGGTCCTCAAATACGACTAGTTTAAATCGTCATTGATACCAACCAGACTCTTGGTGTCGAGGATCTGGGCCAGGAAACTTTTCTAGCACCTGTGAGTAGACGCCAGACAAAGCATTCTCAATTTCCCCCAATTGTGCTTTGGAACAATACCGTCCACTGCTTCCCTGTTAACAATCGCAATCACAAGACTGTTTTTACCACTGAGGCAAACGATCCTTGATCCCTTTTGGAAAATGACAATTCATCCGGCGATCTTTCTCTCTTTTCAGCTTTAAGAAATGCTTGCGCTTATTTTAAGGAATTGCTTTGCTTAGTCGACAACGTACTTGGATCGACTGATCCTAATTTCTTTAGGATAAACAAGGCATTTCTGCGTTCCTTAAATTTCTTTCTTGAGGGATTACCTCCTTTTGATGCCGTTACCTTAGGGAAGGTTCGACTTGTCAAATTATCGCAACCTGTCGACCCATCTACAGGTCGACTAATTGAGCCTCTCTTGTTGCCCAAATTTATAACTTCAGTCGATACCCGTCCACTGGGCCCTGAAGTTAGCAACCCATTGGATGACTTTGAATTTCGCTGCATGGTGGCTTAATTTACCACACTTGAAATTCGTAATAAGTACTTATTACGATGAAATAAAAATACGTCCGTTCAGTTCGACGGTTGAATGACGATTATCGATTACGTCTCGGACGTAACATAACTAAAACTCTAGTTAAAATTTACATATGCAATTTGTAAGCGAATACATTATCCACTGAGCTATGTAGCTATTGTTGTCATCCATAGACAATTATCCATATAAGTTATATTTATATAGCATAGCTTGCGACGCCCACGCGCCGATTAAACAAACTTTACTTAACAGAAATATACATTTAGTTGGGCACCGTGGAGCAGTGATCTTTTGGATAAAATATTTTTTTATTGCAAAAATAACAATTTTGTAACAAAACAATGTTTTTGGTATAAAACTTTGAAATTTTCAAGGAAATTCAAAAATACCAACAAAAGAAGAACGTGAATATAAACATAAATTAGGCGTGAACTATGTTGGAATAAAATTTCATTTGGTATGAACTATGCTCCAGAGCTATTTCAAATGCTTATGGTGAGGATTTTCTGAGACATTCCGGGTGTTGAGGTTTATTTTGATGACATTGCGATAACAGGAAGTGATCATGATCGAGCATTGGATATGGTAATTAGACGCGCTTGTGAAAATAATATCAAATTTAACTCAAGGAAGATACAATATAGAAAGGAATCCATGAAATTTATGGGGCACATAATTAAGAATGGGACTGTTAGTCCTGATCAGTGTTATAAGGATGCGATATTGAATATGCCATGACCAAGGAATATGAGCGATGTATAGCGTTTGCTCGGACTGTGTAAATATTTGGTAAAGTTTGTACCCAATGTGTCTCAAAGGACTTTGTTGATGCGTTGACAATTACCCAGCAAAAAAATTTGGAAGTTCTTCCAAAGGCACAACTTTAAAAGCACTTCCAGAAGATGCACCCCCAATGTTGTTCTTTATTTTAACTACCCAGGAAGTTCTTTTAATTCAATTTTTTATAACTTGGTTTTTTCATACTTTTAATGGATAATATAAACTTTTTTTCAAATAGGTTAAAAACAGAGTAAGAATGCATAAAATGGTACAAATCATTTACATTTTTTCAACAAAAATGGTAAATCCAACCTGAAAAAATTGTGCAGTTTGAAAATATTTTAAGTCAAACGTTTCCGTCAAGGGTTATAATCCATTAAAAATTATAAAAATTATTTATTTGACAAAATATTACAGAATTTTTTAATTTACATCCAAAACATTGAATTCGGATTCACATAAAAAAGTGATGCAAATTCAGTGCAACGGTTGTTGAATTTCCCTCCTATGACAAGCCCATGTTAAATTCATCGCTTCTGCGTCATTTTTACACCACTTCCGGATTCAAAAAGAACATTTTCATTACTTTTTTGGCGACGCTTTTTTTTGCTGGGTAGGTAATGATAGTGACTGGTTTTGGAACGAGGATTTTGATAGGGCTTGGATGGGTTATTAAAGTCAGTTACTGGTATGACAGTCTTGGCTATATTTGATCTGAAAAAGTCAATAATCATACAAACTGATAGCTCGAAGGATAGGTTAGGTTAGGTGGCAGCCCGATGTATCAGGCTCACTTAGACTATTCAGTCCATTGTGATACCACATTAATGAACTTCTCTCTTATCACTGAGTGCTGCCCGATTCCATGTTAAGCTCAATGACGACGGACCTCCTTTTTATAGCCGAGTCCGAACGGCGTTCCACATTACAGTGAAACCACTTAGAGAAGCTTTTAAACACTCAAAAATGTCACCAGCATTACTGAGGTGGGATAATCCACCGCTGAAAAACTTTTTGGTGTTCGGACGAAGCAGGAATCGAACCCACGACGTTGTGTAAGCAAGGCGGGCATACTAACCACGGTGGCTCCCAAGGATGCTTGAGGAAGCGTGCTATTACAGAATGACAGACCGGTAGGGTACGTGTGAAGGACTTTATCGAAGACCGAACAAAAATGGGCATAGATAGAGAAGGAGCTACTAGCTGTCATATTTACTTGCAATCGATTGCACTACGAGGACGGTTCGGAAACTTCTTAGCCTATCAATGAAAGAGAATAGTTAGTTTTTCAAAAATATTTTTATTTTTCAATATAATCTTCTGAAACTTCAATACACTTAGTCCAACGCTTTTCTAGCAATTCTATCCCTTGATTAAAATAGTTTTCCTCAAGGTCTTCAAAATAGTGGTTTACAACTGTAATTGCATCTTCATTTGAGGTAAACGCTTGCTAGCAAGGAATTTTTTTAGATTTGGGAACAAGTAAAAGTCACTCTTGTGCGCTGGTGCGTTGTCTTGATGAAAAATAATTTTTTTGTGTCAGGAAGCCAGGACGTTTTTCTCGAATTTTTAAATTTAATTGATTCAAAAGGTTGCAATAGTACTCTGAATTTATTGTTGTACCCTTTTGCAGATAGTCAATCAATAAAATACCTTTGAAGTCCCAAAAAACCGTTGTCATAACCTTACCAGCCGAATGAATTGTTTTTGCCTTCTTTGGGGCACATCCTCCAGCTTCTGTCCATAGTTTGGATTGTTTTTTTTTTTTTTGTCTCTGGAGTATAGTGGTGGATCCATGTCTCATCAACAGTTATGAAACGATGCTTAAAATCCATTTTATGTCGCTTAAAACGATCCAAACAAGCTTGAGAAATGTTCATTCTTATGCGTTTTTGATCGACTGCGTTTTTGATGGACTTGATCATTTCAGTTGCCCATGATATTAGCATTTGCACGCACTTTTATTCGTCGATCATTTAATACCATCATGCACTTTGGATACAATTTCTATTGTTGTTGCTGTTTTTGGACGTCCAATACGTGATTCATCTTCAATGCTTGTACGACCACGTTTAAATTCAGCAACCCAATTATTTACTGTTGCATATGAAGGAGCACTTTCACCTAACACATTCACCATATCATTATGAATTTCTTGTCCCGATAAACCTTTTTTATGTAAATATTTAATGACAGCACGCATTTCTAATTTTTCCATTGTAAAAAAATTGCGGATGCGTCTTTTTTGTTTCTATATGAAGGAGTTGCCAGATCGAAACAAAATTTAACATGTGTGGGAGCCACCGTGGTGCAATGGTTAGCATGCCCGCCTTGCATACACAAGGTCGTGGGTCCGATTCCTGCTTCGACCGAACACCAAAAAGTTTTTCAGCGGTGGATTATCCCACTTCAGTAATGCTGGTGACATTTCTGAGGGTTTCAAAGCTTCTCTAAGTGGTTTCACTGCAATGTGGAACGCCGTTCGGACTCGGCTATAAAAAGGAGGTCCCTTGTCATTGAGCTTAACATGGAATCGGGCAGCACTCAGAGATAAGAGAGAAGTTCACCAATGTGGTACCAATGTGCTACCGAACCTAACCTATGTTAAGTGAGCCCGATACATCGGGCTGCCACCTAACCTAACCTAACTAACATGTGTTCATAACAGAGATGGAAGTTTCCAAAACACTTAACTTGTTTCTGTTTATACCGCGCTTTTTGTGCTAGGCTAAGAAGTTTCCGAACTGCCCTCGTACTATCTATATGGGCGAGAGTTCAGCGTTCATTCCGACTATAAGCTATTGGACCCTCGAATCTCTACGGGAAATGGATCATCCAAAGGATCGGTACAGGACTATTCCCTGGTGTGTATGGACCAGTCTGAGTTCTGGTCAAAACGTTTGGAAGGGACCGGTCACTTTAACATGGGTTTGCGGGGTAAATTTACACTTTAGAACACGTCTTGGACTCATTCCAAAGCACACGTCCTGGGACAATTTAGTAGGAGCACCCCATAGTCAGGCACTCATGAACCAGTCTCGGACAAACTTTTGGGAATCTGCTTCCTTTTTGGCACGAATCGCATCAGAAGTGAAAAACTTTCGAACTATATTGACCAATAGGTT
This sequence comes from Haematobia irritans, assembly GCF_050003625.1. Classification (NCBI taxonomy): domain Eukaryota; kingdom Metazoa; phylum Arthropoda; class Insecta; order Diptera; family Muscidae; genus Haematobia; species Haematobia irritans. The sequence goes on along the minus strand of NC_134397.1, from coordinate 86,959,976 downwards.
CTGATAATCGTAGTATATCACTAAATGTGTATATCCCGTAAGATTTTAATTTCAAGCGAGTATGGAAATCAATAAATTATGACCATTTAAAAATTGCGACAAACTGGAGCCCCGCTACCAGTCCTGTGATATATCTGAGGGCTATAAAATCCCTTAGAAATACCCTGGTATGACCATTCAATACAGACCAGGGAACCAACTTTATCGAGTGTTCATTTGTCATAGTGCTCGGAGATTAATAGTGAATTGTCAGGAGTAATATATTCGGAGGTAGGTTAGGTTAGGTTAAAGTGGCAGCCCGATTAAATTTCAGGCTCACTTAGACTATTCAGTCCATTGTGATACCACATTTAACTAAAAGTACATATTACATATGGGCACTTCTAGTCTTAACCACTGAACCTTCTCTATTATTTATTTTTGTGGAACCAACCAGATTGCTCCAAAAACATTAACAAACTGCTTAAGTTAACGTTTTCCAGGTCAGCCAGTAATCTAAAGCTATATGCTCCTAAAATTCGCTTACGCCTTACACAAAAAGCAGGACACTCACACAAGAGGTGTTTAATTGATTCCTTTTCCTCCACGTCATGACAGCTTATACAATAGTCATTATACTTCGCACCTATAGTTTTTGCAAATTCGCCTATCAGGCAGCGACCCGTTATAGCAGATATTAGGAGTGCTATCTGACGCCTTGAGAACACTAGCATATCTAGTGTGCGGTTTAAGTTTAAATGGGGCCATATTTGCTTGGTGTCGTTACAACCCTTGCAATTTTCCCATCGAATATTGGCCATCATAACAACCTTCTCACGCAGTAAGAGCTTGCAGGTGGCCAGAGGCATACCAACAGATTCTAGTTCCCCTGGAATATGTAAGGTAGTTCCTAGCCTTGCTAACACATCTGCTTCACAGTTCCCCGGTATGTTCCTATGACCAGGCACCCATATTAGGTGAATATTGTACTGCTCAGCCATCTCGTTGAGAGATTTGCGGCAGTCTATGGCCGTTTTTGAGTTAAGGAACACAGAGTCCAAGGATTTTATTGCAGGTTGACTGTCTGAGTATATATTAATGCCAATATTTGTTGGAACATTACTTCTCAGCCAATTCACCACCTCTCTTATTGCCAATATTTCAGCCTGAAAAACACTACAGTGATCAGGTAATCTTTTCGCTATTCGAATTTCCAGATCTTTAGAATATACTCCGAACCCCACTTGTCCATTCAATTTGGAGCCATCAGTATAGAAATCTATATATCTTTTATTCCCCGGGGTCTGTGTACACCACGCCTCACTGTTGGGAATTAGAGTTTCAAACTTTTTGTCGAAAAGTGGTTTTGCCAGGGTGTAATCCACTACGTTAGGCACATCTGGCATTACTTTGAGGACCGAACTATGACCGTTCATTTTTTCCGACCACAGCGATAGCTCGCGCAACCGCACAGCCGTTGTTGCAGCTGACTGTTTGGCCAAAATGTCTAAAGGCAATAGATGTAGCATGACATTAAGGGAGTCTGTTCCTGTCTTACTAAATGCGCCTGAGATACATAAGCTCGCCATACGCTGAACTTTATCTAAACAAGTCGGTTTCTGAAGTACCGGCCACCAGACTACAACACATGACTATTTCCGTCTTTGCTGGATTTACACTAAGACCATTATCTTTCGCCCATTTCTCAGTCATCCGGAGAGCTCTCTGTACTATATCTCTGATTGTGGATGGGAATTTTCCCCTGACTGCTAGCGCCACATCATCTGCGTATGCCACCACTTTTATCCTTTCTTTTTCTAGAGAAACCAGAAGGTTGTTTATAGCAACATTCCAAAGAAGAGGTGATAGAACTCCTCCTTGGGGAGTGCCTCTGTTCACATACCTTTGTATGTTTGCTTGCCCTAGTGTGGCTGAAATACGTCTCTTCATTAGAAGTTCGTCTAACAGCCTAAGTACACCTGGATCAACATTTAGAGTTGTCAGTCCATTTAAAATCGAGCTCGGATGGACATTATTGAACGCCCCTTCGATGTCTAGAAACGCCACGATTGTGTATTCTTTGACAGATAGTGAGCTTTCAATAAAGCTGACCAGTTCATGCAATGCGGTCTTAGTAGACCTGCCCTTGGAGTATGCATGCTGTCGTTTCGAGAGCAAACCTGAATCCACGCTAGTTCTAAGATACATGTCTATCATCCTCTCCAGGGTCTTAAGTAGGAATGAGGATAAGCTGATTGGTCGGAAATCCTTCGCACTCGAGTGAGAGGTTTTTCCTGCTTTAGGTATGAAGACGACTTTTGTTTCCCTCCACTTTTCTGGAATATATGCTAAGTTTACACATTTTTTATATATCACCGTCAACCAGGGGATAATTCTTTCAGCTACTGCCTGTAACTCCGCCGGAGTAATTCCATCAGGTCCGGGGGATTTGAATGGTCCAAAGCTATTTAAAGCCCATTTTATTCTAGATTCCGACACAATTTCCTCGATAGGAAATGATCGCTGAGCCTCTGTTACACCTCCGGAACATGGTTCAACCGTCTGATTTCCAGGGAAGTGTGTGTCCAAAAGTACCTCCAACGTCTCCTCACTGGACGTTGTCCAATTTCCCTCCGATGTTTTAATGAAACCTGGAGCGGTGTTAGTGGATGCTAGTACCTTCCGTAGTCTGGAAGCCTCTGACGTATTCTCAATACTGCTACAGTAATCATCCCAAGAGTTTTGTTGAGACCTTCTCAGTTCTCGTTTATATGCTCTCAGATTCATCTTGTAAGTGTCCCAATCCTCCGGAGCTCTTGTGGACTTTGCTTTGTTAAAGAGCTTTCTTCAGGATTTCCTCATATTACTTAACTCCGTAGTCCACCATGGCGGCCGATTTTTTCCCCTTGGCTTTTCTCTAGGGCAAGCAGCTTTCAGTGAAATGTTGAAGGCCTTAGTAATCCGCTCCACTGCGTGTTCGATATATTGCACAGTACTCATATTTGTCTCCGGCATTTCCGGTATCATCAAATTGAACGATTCCCTATACCTATTCCAATCAGCTTTCCTAACATTTGGCGGAAATATGGTCTTTGAAGTACGAACAGCCAATCTGAAACTGATGTAGCGATGATCTGAGAAGCTATGTTCCCTCAAAACTTGCCACTCAGATATCTTATCATTCAGTTCCGGAGAGGTCAACGTGACGTCCAAAACCTCTTGTCTGTTCCTGGTGACGAAGGTTGGTGCATCTCCCTTATTGCAAACTACCAGGTTAGTACGCAAAATAAACTCTATTAGCGACTCTCCCCTTGCATTAGTATCACTACTTCCCCAAATACTATGATGTGCATTCCCATAATGAGTTTTGTCTTTGTGTTTAGTGACTCCTCAACTAAGGTCTTAACGGCACAGGGTGGCATCTCCCTATCATGTCCCATGTAGACCGAAGATACCCAATATTTGCATGTGGATATCTCTAGACTGGCTACGACAGTGTCTGCATTGCTCAATGAAGGAAGCAGAAACAAGTTTAGTTCGTTTTTAGCAATTATACATGCTCGATTTATATCGTTACCGGTATTATGCAAAAGTTTGAAACCCGGAGTGCTTAATTCACAGATCTTATTCTTATATATGTATGGTTCTTGAATAAGAACTATATCTATGTCTCCTTTCATCAGGAGAACTTTTAAGGCAGCACAAGCGGCCTTACAATGGTGAAGATTTATCTGGAGGAACCGTAGAACCATCCAAATTTTCAACCACCGTCACATCAGCCGCTTCAATTGAGTCATAAAGGGCTTCCTCTTCACAGATCTCGGTGACTCTCGCAACAATCCGCGGTTCAGCTTTGGTGAGGCTTGAGCCTGTAGAAACTTCCCGCATATGATTTTCGCCATAGTCTGCAGGTTTTATGTCTCCTTCGGCTTCGCTAGGAGATTTTTTTCACTGCTGACTCTACCGGAGGCTTGTCCGTTTCGGAATGCTTTGGCTGATCGCTTTTGTATACCTTCATATGGATATCATGAAAGCCATAACTTACACGTCCTTGGGTCTGGGCCAGATGTGGCAGCGACTCTATGTTTAATATAAACACCGCATGTCGTCTTGGTCCATCCACCTCATCCAAACGACTAACCTTCCAATCGGCGGTTGGAAGATCTGGGTTACATTCTTTTAGTCTCTCTAGTATTGACTCAGGATCAGGAGGGTTTGCCGGTATCCATGCATGTGCTCTAGGGTTAGCCGGTATGTCTTTTTTATCGACTAACTCCAAAGCGGCTCCTTCCCAAACTTCACCAATTAGCATCAATGCAGCTTTAAAGCAATCCATAGACCTCTGGTCCGCAAAAGCTATTAACTTATATCGTCCTTGATACCATCCAGCATCTTGCGTGGAGGACTTGGTCCGGGAAACTTTTTTCGCACCTCTGAGTAGACACCAGACATCGCGTTCTCAATTTCCCCCCATTTTTGCCTTGGAATCATACCGTCCAATGCTTCTTTATTAATAATAGCCATCACAAGGCTGTCTTTTGCAACTGAGGCAAACGATCTTTGATCCCGTTTAGAGGATGGCAGCTCATCCGGTGATCGTTCCCTTTTTCCAGCTTCAAGAATTCCTTGAGCCCATTTTAAGGAATCGCTTTGCTTAGCCGACAACGTGCTTGGGTCGACTGATCCTAATTTCTTTAGGATAAACAAAGCATTTCTTCGTCCCTTGAATCTCTTTCGAGAGGGATTGCCTCCTTTTGATGTAGTCACCTTAGAAAAGGTTCGACTTGCCATAGTGTCACCGCGTGTCGACCCGTCCACAGGTCGACTAATTGGGCCTGACTCTTGGTCGCTGCCCAAATTTATAACTTCAGTCGTTACCCGTCCACTGGGCATTGAAGTTAGCAACCCAGTGGATGACTTTGAATTTCGCTGCATGGTGGTTTATTATTTCCACCACACGTGAAATTCGTAATAAGTACTTATTACGATGAAATACTCCGCTATTAGAAAACACGTCCGTTCAGTTCGACGGTTGAATAATCGGAGGTAAAACGTGTTATAATCAGCGTTGGCCTGTCGCAAACTGTGACATTTAAACCTAATGGAGAGACCCTAATTTGTGAAATTGTGAATATTTTTAATTTAATTTAGTTAGGCTCCCCGATAAAAGGGATGCAAAAAATGCTTTATATTGTTTTATCCAAAGCTCTACTAGTTTTACATCTTTCATTCGCAACTTCAAACTATTCTTGGTTTCAAACTGGTTAATAATTTTATGAACATTCGTATATGAAGGGACTGAAGTATTTTGAGTTTGCGACGTTTATTACTTTTTCTACATTTACATCGCGTTTGTGACGTTTACAACTTTGCGACAGTCGCAAACCTAAAAAAGTTTGATGCAGACCATTGCTGGTTATTATGTCTCCGCAGAATAAGAAGACTTCTATTGATGCGTTGCAAGAAGATGAAATAAGCAGTCGAGTCGTTGAATATGTTTATGGATCGATGCCCATCATATCACCTACTTGATGATTTGAGTCAAAAATTTCATAAGTATAAACATGAGCTTCATTTCGAAGATGGGTTGTTGTTCAACGGTCACAGACTACTAATACCAACTGAGTTGCAAAGAGAAATTTTTTTAGGGCTGCACGATCCTCACTTGGGTATCGAGAAGACTTTGGCATGGGGAACAATGTTATATTTATGGCCGGGAATGTCAAATGGTATTACTGAAGTGGTTAGGGCTTGTACCGTGTGCGAGCAGTTTAGGCATCTCGGAGAAAGGTGTAGTCATAGGGATTATAAAGCGATGTTTCAGTATGAGGGATGTACATAAATTTCAGTATCGACTTCTTGAGTACAACACGACTCCGGTTGCTGGTATGGGGCAATCGTCATCGCAATTATTTGGTCGTCTGATCCGGACCCAACTGCCCCGTGCACCATATTTTTGTTAGAACGTAACACTTTGTCCGAAAGTCTTATAGATGGGAAATTATGTGAGAAACGGAAAAGTCAAAAGATGAACGAAGTTTTAGTTCCCAAGAAAACAATGTAGATAGCGATAATACCCCAACACAACTTGTGATGTAGTGGACGTTCCATCAGACCGCCTCAGCGTTACATAGAAATCGATATTGTATATTTGAATTAATATGAGATATGTTATATACAAATCCTTTTAAAAATGGAAAGCGTGTAATAAGTATATTAGTAATCCGCTCCACTGCGTGTTCGATATCTTGCACAGTACTCATATTTGTCTCCGGCATTTCCGGTATCATCAAATTGAACGATTCCCTATACCTATTCCAATCAGCTTTCCTAACATTTGGCGGAAATATGGTCTTTGAAGTACGAACAGCCAATCTGAAACTGATGTAGCGATGATCTGAGAAGCTATGTTCCCTCAAAACTTGCCACTCAGATATCTTATCATTCAGTTCCGGAGAGGTCAACGTGACGTCCAAAACCTCTTGTCTGTTCCTGGTGACGAAGGTTGGTGCATCTCCCTTATTGCAAACTACCAGGTTAGTACGCAAAATAAACTCTATTAGCGACTCTCCCCTTGCATTAGTATCACTACTTCCCCAAATACTATGATGTGCATTCCCATAATGAGTTTTGTCTTTGTGTTTAGTGACTCCTCAACTAAGGTCTTAACGGCACAGGGTGGCATCTCCCTATCATGTCCCATGTAGACCGAAGATACCCAATATTTGCATGTGGATATCTCTAGACTGGCTACGACAGTGTCTGCATTGCTCAATGAAGGAAGCAGAAACAAGTTTAGTTCGTTTTTAGCAATTATACATGCTCGATTTATATCGTTACCGGTATTATGCAAAAGTTTGAAACCCGGAGTGCTTAATTCACAGATCTTATTCTTATATATGTATGGTTCTTGAATAAGAACTATATCTATGTCTCCTTTCATCAGGAGAACTTTTAAGGCAGCACAAGCGGCCTTACAATGGTGAAGATTTATCTGGAGGAACCGTAGAACCATCCAGATTTTCAACCACCGTCACATCAGCCGCTTCAATTGAGTCATAAAGGGCTTCCTCTTCACAGATCTCGGTGACTCTCGCAACAATCCGCGGTTCAGCTTTGGTGAGGCTTGAGCCTGTAGAAACTTCCCGCATATGATTTTCGCCATAGTCTGCAGGTTTTATGTCTCCTTCGGCTTCGCTAGGAGATTTTTTTCACTGCTGACTCTAACGGAGGCTTGTCCGTTTCGGAATGCTTTGGCTGATCGCTTTTGTATACCTTCATATGGATATCATGAAAGCCATAACTTACACGTCCTTGGGTCTGGGCCAGATGTGGCAGCGACTCTATGTTTAATATAAACACCGCATGTCGTCTTGGTCCATCCACCTCATCCAAACGACTAACCTTCCAATCGGCGGTTGGAAGATCTGGGTTACATTCTTTTAGTCTCTCTAGTATTGACTCAGGATCAGGAGGGTTTGCCGGTATCCATGCATGTGCTCTAGGGTTAGCCGGTATGTCTTTTTTATCGACTAACTCCAAAGCGGCTCCTTCCCAAACTTCACCAATTAGCATCAATGCAGCTTTAAAGCAATCCATAGACCTCTGGTCCGCAAAAGCTATTAACTTATATCGTCCTTGATACCATCCAGCATCTTGCGTGGAGGACTTGGTCCGGGAAACTTTTTTCGCACCTCTGAGTAGACACCAGACATCGCGTTCTCAATTTCCCCCCATTTTTGCCTTGGAATCATACCGTCCAATGCTTCTTTATTAATAATAGCCATCACAAGGCTGTCTTTTGCAACTGAGGCAAACGATCTTTGATCCCGTTTAGAGGATGGCAGCTCATCCGGTGATCGTTCCCTTTTTCCAGCTTCAAGAATTCCTTGAGCCCATTTTAAGGAATCGCTTTGCTTAGCCGACAACGTGCTTGGGTCGACTGATCCTAATTTCTTTAGGATAAACAAAGCATTTCTTCGTCCCTTGAATCTCTTTCGAGAGGGATTGCCTCCTTTTGATGTAGTCGCCTTAGAAAAGGTTCGACTTGCCATAGTGTCACCGCGTGTCGACCCGTCCACAGGTCGACTAATTGGGCCTGACTCTTGGTCGCTGCCCAAATTTATAACTTCAGTCGTTACCCGTCCACTGGGCATTGAAGTTAGCAACCCAGTGGATGACTTTGAATTTCGCTGCATGGTGGTTTATTATTTCCACCACACGTGAAATTCGTAATAAGTACTTATTACGATGAAATACTCCGCTATTAGAAAACACGTCCGTTCAGTTCGACGGTTGAATAATCGGAGGTAAAACGTGTTATAATCAGCGTTGGCCTGTCGCAAACTGTGACATTTAAACCTAATGGAGAGACCCTAATTTGTGAAATTGTGAATATTTTTAATTTAATTTAGTTAGGCTCCCCGATAAAAGGGATGCAAAAAATGCTTTATATTGTTTTATCCAAAGCTCTACTAGTTTTACATCTTTCATTCGCAACTTCAAACTATTCTTGGTTTCAAACTGGTTAATAATTTTATGAACATTCGTATATGAAGGGACTGAAGTATTTTGAGTTTGCGACGTTTATTACTTTTTCTACATTTACATCGCGTTTGTGACGTTTACAACTTTGCGACAGTCGCAAACCTAAAAAAGTTTGATGCAGACCATTGCTGGTTATTATGTCTCCGCAGAATAAGAAGACTTCTATTGATGCGTTGCAAGAAGATGAAATAAGCAGTCGAGTCGTTGAATATGTTTATGGATCGATGCCCATCATATCACCTACTTGATGATTTGAGTCAAAAATTTCATAAGTATAAACATGAGCTTCATTTCGAAGATGGGTTGTTGTTCAACGGTCACAGACTACTAATACCAACTGAGTTGCAAAGAGAAATTTTTTTAGGGCTGCACGATCCTCACTTGGGTATCGAGAAGACTTTGGCATGGGGAACAATGTTATATTTATGGCCGGGAATGTCAAATGGTATTACTGAAGTGGTTAGGGCTTGTACCGTGTGCGAGCAGTTTAGGCATCTCGGAGAAAGGTGTAGTCATAGGGATTATAAAGCGATGTTTCAGTATGAGGGATGTACATAAATTTCAGTATCGACTTCTTGAGTACAACACGACTCCGGTTGCTGGTATGGGGCAATCGTCATCGCAATTATTTGGTCGTCTGATCCGGACCCAACTGCCCCGTGCACCATATTTTTGTTAGAACGTAACACTTTGTCCGAAAGTCTTATAGATGGGAAATTATGTGAGAAACGGAAAAGTCAAAAGATGAACGAAGTTTTAGTTCCCAAGAAAACAATGTAGATAGCGATAATACCCCAACACAACTTGTGATGTAGTGGACGTTCCATCAGACCGCCTCAGCGTTACATAGAAATCGATATTGTATATTTGAATTAATATGAGATATGTTATATACAAATCCTTTTAAAAATGGAAAGCGTGTAATAAGTATATTAGTAATCCGCTCCACTGCGTGTTCGATATCTTGCACAGTACTCATATTTGTCTCCGGCATTTCCGGTATCATCAAATTGAACGATTCCCTATACCTATTCCAATCAGCTTTCCTAACATTTGGCGGAAATATGGTCTTTGAAGTACGAACAGCCAATCTGAAACTGATGTAGCGATGATCTGAGAAGCTATGTTCCCTCAAAACTTGCCACTCAGATATCTTATCATTCAGTTCCGGAGAGGTCAACGTGACGTCCAAAACCTCTTGTCTGTTCCTGGTGACGAAGGTTGGTGCATCTCCCTTATTGCAAACTACCAGGTTAGTACGCAAAATAAACTCTATTAGCGACTCTCCCCTTGCATTAGTATCACTACTTCCCCAAATACTATGATGTGCATTCCCATAATGAGTTTTGTCTTTGTTTTTAGTGACTCCTCAACTAAGGTCTTAACGGCACAGGGTGGCATCTCCCTATCATGTCCCATGTAGACCGAAGATACCCAATATTTGCATGTGGATATCTCTAGACTGGCTACGACAGTGTCTGCATTGCTCAATGAAGGAAGCAGAAACAAGTTTAGTTCGTTTTTAGCAATTATACATGCTCGATTTATATCGTTACCGGTATTATGCAAAAGTTTGAAACCCGGAGTGCTTAATTCACAGATCTTATTCTTATATATGTATGGTTCTTGAATAAGAACTATATCTATGTCTCCTTTCATCAGGAGAACTTTTAAGGCAGCACAAGCGGCCTTACAATGGTGAAGATTTATCTGGAGGAACCGTAGAACCATCCAGATTTTCAACCACCGTCACATCAGCCGCTTCAATTGAGTCATAAAGGGCTTCCTCTTCACAGATCTCGGTGACTCTCGCAACAATCCGCGGTTCAGCTTTGGTGAGGCTTGAACCTGTAGAAACTTCCCGCATATGATTTTCGCCATAGTCTGCAGGTTTTATGTCTCCTTCGGCTTCGCTAGGAGATTTTTTTCACTGCTGACTCTAACGGAGGCTTGTCCGTTTCGGAATGCTTTGGCTGATCGCTTTTGTATACCTTCATATGGATATCATGAAAGCCATAACTTACACGTCCTTGGGTCTGGGCCAGATGTGGCAGCGACTCTATGTTTAATATAAACACCGCATGTCGTCTTGGTCCATCCACCTCATCCAAACGACTAACCTTCCAATCGGCGGTTGGAAGATCTGGGTTACATTCTTTTAGTCTCTCTAGTATTGACTCAGGATCAGGAGGGTTTGCCGGTATCCATGCATGTGCTCTAGGGTTAGCCGGTATGTCTTTTTTATCGACTAACTCCAAAGCGGCTCCTTCCCAAACTTCACCAATTAGCATCAATGCAGCTTTAAAGCAATCCATAGACCTCTGGTCCGCAAAAGCTATTAACTTATATCGTCCTTGATACCATCCAGCATCTTGCGTGGAGGACTTGGTCCGGGAAACTTTTTTCGCACCTCTGAGTAGACACCAGACATCGCGTTCTCAATTTCCCCCCATTTTTGCCTTGGAATCATACCGTCCAATGCTTCTTTATTAATAATAGCCATCACAAGGCTGTCTTTTGCAACTGAGGCAAACGATCTTTGATCCCGTTTAGAGGATGGCAGCTCATCCGGTGATCGTTCCCTTTTTCCAGCTTCAAGAATTCCTTGAGCCCATTTTAAGGAATCGCTTTGCTTAGCCGACAACGTGCTTGGGTCGACTGATCCTAATTTCTTTAGGATAAACAAAGCATTTCTTCGTCCCTTGAATCTCTTTCGAGAGGGATTGCCTCCTTTTGATGTAGTCACCTTAGAAAAGGTTCGACTTGCCATAGTGTCACCGCGTGTCGACCCGTCCACAGGTCGACTAATTGGGCCTGACTCTTGGTCGCTGCCCAAATTTATAACTTCAGTCGTTACCCGTCCACTGGGCATTGAAGTTAGCAACCCAGTGGATGACTTTGAATTTCGCTGCATGGTGGTTTATTATTTCCACCACACGTGAAATTCGTAATAAGTACTTATTACGATGAAATACTCCGCTATTAGAAAACACGTCCGTTCAGTTCGACGGTTGAATAATCGGAGGTAAAACGTGTTATAATCAGCGTTGGCCTGTCGCAAACTGTGACATTTAAACCTAATGGAGAGACCCTAATTTGTGAAATTGTGAATATTTTTAATTTAATTTAGTTAGGCTCCCCGATAAAAGGGATGCAAAAAATGCTTTATATTGTTTTATCCAAAGCTCTACTAGTTTTACATCTTTCATTCGCAACTTCAAACTATTCTTGGTTTCAAACTGGTTAATAATTTTATGAACATTCGTATATGAAGGGACTGAAGTATTTTGAGTTTGCGACGTTTATTACTTTTTCTACATTTACATCGCGTTTGTGACGTTTACAACTTTGCGACAGTCGCAAACCTAAAAAAGTTTGATGCAGACCATTGCTGGTTATTATGTCTCCGCAGAATAAGAAGACTTCTATTGATGCGTTGCAAGAAGATGAAATAAGCAGTCGAGTCGTTGAATATGTTTATGGATCGATGCCCATCATATCACCTACTTGATGATTTGAGTCAAAAATTTCATAAGTATAAACATGAGCTTCATTTCGAAGATGGGTTGTTGTTCAACGGTCACAGACTACTAATACCAACTGAGTTGCAAAGAGAAATTTTTTTAGGGCTGCACGATCCTCACTTGGGTATCGAGAAGACTTTGGCATGGGGAACAATGTTATATTTATGGCCGGGAATGTCAAATGGTATTACTGAAGTGGTTAGGGCTTGTACCGTGTGCGAGCAGTTTAGGCATCTCGGAGAAAGGTGTAGTCATAGGGATTATAAAGCGATGTTTCAGTATGAGGGATGTACATAAATTTCAGTATCGACTTCTTGAGTACAACACGACTCCGGTTGCTGGTATGGGGCAATCGTCATCGCAATTATTTGGTCGTCTGATCCGGACCCAACTGCCCCGTGCACCATATTTTTGTTAGAACGTAACACTTTGTCCGAAAGTCTTATAGATGGGAAATTATGTGAGAAACGGAAAAGTCAAAAGATGAACGAAGTTTTAGTTCCCAAGAAAACAATGTAGATAGCGATAATACCCCAACACAACTTGTGATGTAGTGGACGTTCCATCAGACCGCCTCAGCGTTACATAGAAATCGATATTGTATATTTGAATTAATATGAGATATGTTATATACAAATCCTTTTAAAAATGGAAAGCGTGTAATAAGTATATTAGTAATCCGCTCCACTGCGTGTTCGATATCTTGCACAGTACTCATATTTGTCTCCGGCATTTCCGGTATCATCAAATTGAACGATTCCCTATACCTATTCCAATCAGCTTTCCTAACATTTGGCGGAAATATGGTCTTTGAAGTACGAACAGCCAATCTGAAACTGATGTAGCGATGATCTGAGAAGCTATGTTCCCTCAAAACTTGCCACTCAGATATCTTATCATTCAGTTCCGGAGAGGTCAACGTGACGTCCAAAACCTCTTGTCTGTTCCTGGTGACGAAGGTTGGTGCATCTCCCTTATTGCAAACTACCAGGTTAGTACGCAAAATAAACTCTATTAGCGACTCTCCCCTTGCATTAGTATCACTACTTCCCCAAATACTATGATGTGCATTCCCATAATGAGTTTTGTCTTTGTTTTTAGTGACTCCTCAACTAAGGTCTTAACGGCACAGGGTGGCATCTCCCTATCATGTCCCATGTAGACCGAAGATACCCAATATTTGCATGTGGATATCTCTAGACTGGCTACGACAGTGTCTGCATTGCTCAATGAAGGAAGCAGAAACAAGTTTAGTTCGTTTTTAGCAATTATACATGCTCGATTTATATCGTTACCGGTATTATGCAAAAGTTTGAAACCCGGAGTGCTTAATTCACAGATCTTATTCTTATATATGTATGGTTCTTGAATAAGAACTATATCTATGTCTCCTTTCATCAGGAGAACTTTTAAGGCAGCACAAGCGGCCTTACAATGGTGAAGATTTATCTGGAGGAACCGTAGAACCATCCAGATTTTCAACCACCGTCACATCAGCCGCTTCAATTGAGTCATAAAGGGCTTCCTCTTCACAGATCTCGGTGACTCTCGCAACAATCCGCGGTTCAGCTTTGGTGAGGCTTGAACCTGTAGAAACTTCCCGCATATGATTTTCGCCATAGTCTGCAGGTTTTATGTCTCCTTCGGCTTCGCTAGGAGATTTTTTTCACTGCTGACTCTAACGGAGGCTTGTCCGTTTCGGAATGCTTTGGCTGATCGCTTTTGTATACCTTCATATGGATATCATGAAAGCCATAACTTACACGTCCTTGGGTCTGGGCCAGATGTGGCAGCGACTCTATGTTTAATATAAACACCGCATGTCGTCTTGGTCCATCCACCTCATCCAAACGACTAACCTTCCAATCGGCGGTTGGAAGATCTGGGTTACATTCTTTTAGTCTCTCTAGTATTGACTCAGAATCAGGAGGGTTTGCCGGTATCCATGCATGTGCTCTAGGGTTAGCCGGTATGTCTTTTTTATCGACTAACTCCAAAGCGGCTCCTTCCCAAACTTCACCAATTAGCATCAATGCAGCTTTAAAGCAATCCATAGACCTCTGGTCCGCAAAAGCTATTAACTTATATCGTCCTTGATACCATCCAGCATCTTGCGTGGAGGACTTGGTCCGGGAAACTTTTTTCGCACCTCTGAGTAGACACCAGACATCGCGTTCTCAATTTCCCCCCATTTTTGCCTTGGAATCATACCGTCCAATGCTTCTTTATTAATAATAGCCATCACAAGGCTGTCTTTTGCAACTGAGGCAAACGATCTTTGATCCCGTTTAGAGGATGGCAGCTCATCCGGTGATCGTTCCCTTTTTCCAGCTTCAAGAATTCCTTGAGCCCATTTTAAGGAATCGCTTTGCTTAGCCGACAACGTGCTTGGGTCGACTGATCCTAATTTCTTTAGGATAAACAAAGCATTTCTTCGTCCCTTGAATCTCTTTCGAGAGGGATTGCCTCCTTTTGATGTAGTCACCTTAGAAAAGGTTCGACTTGCCATAGTGTCACCGCGTGTCGACCCGTCCACAGGTCGACTAATTGGGCCTGACTCTTGGTCGCTGCCCAAATTTATAACTTCAGTCGTTACCCGTCCACTGGGCATTGAAGTTAGCAACCCAGTGGATGACTTTGAATTTCGCTGCATGGTGGTTTATTATTTCCACCACACGTGAAATTCGTAATAAGTACTTATTACGATGAAATACTCCGCTATTAGAAAACACGTCCGTTCAGTTCGACGGTTGAATAATCGGAGGTAAAACGTGTTATAATCAGCGTTGGCCTGTCGCAAACTGTGACATTTAAACCTAATGGAGAGACCCTAATTTGTGAAATTGTGAATATTTTTAATTTAATTTAGTTAGGCTCCCCGATAAAAGGGATGCAAAAAATGCTTTATATTGTTTTATCCAAAGCTCTACTAGTTTTACATCTTTCATTCGCAACTTCAAACTATTCTTGGTTTCAAACTGGTTAATAATTTTATGAACATTCGTATATGAAGGGACTGAAGTATTTTGAGTTTGCGACGTTTATTACTTTTTCTACATTTACATCGCGTTTGTGACGTTTACAACTTTGCGACAGTCGCAAACCTAAAAAAGTTTGATGCAGACCATTGCTGGTTATTATGTCTCCGCAGAATAAGAAGACTTCTATTGATGCGTTGCAAGAAGATGAAATAAGCAGTCGAGTCGTTGAATATGTTTATGGATCGATGCCCATCATATCACCTACTTGATGATTTGAGTCAAAAATTTCATAAGTATAAACATGAGCTTCATTTCGAAGATGGGTTGTTGTTCAACGGTCACAGACTACTAATACCAACTGAGTTGCAAAGAGAAATTTTTTTAGGGCTGCACGATCCTCACTTGGGTATCGAGAAGACTTTGGCATGGGGAACAATGTTATATTTATGGCCGGGAATGTCAAATGGTATTACTGAAGTGGTTAGGGCTTGTACCGTGTGCGAGCAGTTTAGGCATCTCGGAGAAAGGTGTAGTCATAGGGATTATAAAGCGATGTTTCAGTATGAGGGATGTACATAAATTTCAGTATCGACTTCTTGAGTACAACACGACTCCGGTTGCTGGTATGGGGCAATCGTCATCGCAATTATTTGGTCGTCTGATCCGGACCCAACTGCCCCGTGCACCATATTTTTGTTAGAACGTAACACTTTGTCCGAAAGTCTTATAGATGGGAAATTATGTGAGAAACGGAAAAGTCAAAAGATGAACGAAGTTTTAGTTCCCAAGAAAACAATATAGATAGCGATAATACCCCAACACAACTTGTGATGTAGTGGACGTTCCATCAGACCGCCTCAGCGTTACATAGAAATCGATATTGTATATTTGAATTAATATGAGATATGTTATATACAAATCCTTTTAAAAATGGAAAGCGTGTAATAAGTATATTAGGTTAGGTTAAAGTGGCAGCCCGATTAAGATTCAGGCTCACTTAGACTATTCAGTCCATTTGTGATACCACATTAACCAAAAGCACCCATTACACATGGGCACTTCTAGTTTTAACCGCTGAACCTTCTCGATTATTTTCTTCTGTTGAACCAACCAGATTGTTCCAAAAACATTAGCAGACTGCTTAAGTTAACGTTTTCCAGGTCCGCCAGTAATCTGAAACTATATACCCTAAAATTTGCTTACGCCTTACACAAAATGCAGGACACTCACACAGGAGGTGTTTTATTGATTCCTTTTCCTCCGCATCATGACAGCACATACAATATCATTATACTTCGCGCCAATAGCTTTTGCAAAATCGCCTATCAGGCAGCGACCCGTTATAGCAGATATCAGGAGTGATATCTGGCGTCTCGAGAACACTAGCATATCTAGAGTGCGGTTTAAGTTTAAATGGGGCCATATTTGCTTGGTGTCGTTACAACCCTTGCAATTTTCCCATCGAACATTTGCCATCATGACAGCCTTCTCACGCAGTAAGAGCTTGCAGGTAGCCAAATACATACCAACAGATTCTAGTTCCCCTGGAATATGTAAGGTAAAGGGTGATACGGTCAAAATTTGGTCAATATAAACTAGACGTATTTCTTTCAATTTTGCATTTAAAAAACCTGAACACCCCTCATTTTGAAGGTGTGTGTGTAGAATGTTGCTCCTATTTTGATTTTGGAATTCACTCTTCAGTTGTCAAAATGCCGTCCCAGCAAGAAGAGCGGCGTATCAAAATTTTGCTCGCGCATCGCGAAAATCCGAGCTACTCGCACGCAAAGCTGGCAAAAAAGAGCAAAACTGGCTAAAAGTTGCCAAATCAACCGTTACAAATGTAATTAAAGTGTTTGGGGAACGTTTGTCGACAGCCAGGAAGTCTGGATCGGGGGGAAATCGAAAACCGGAAGCCGCTGAGACGACAAAGAGAGTTGCCGGTAGTTTCAAGCGAAACCCTAACCTCTCTCTCCGAGATGCCGCAAATAAGCTGGGTGTATCGTCTACAACCGTGCATCGAGCCAAAAAACGAGCCGGACTATCGACTTACAAGAAGGTAGTGACTCCAAATCGCGATGATAAACAAAATACGACGGCCAAAGCGCGATTCCGGAGGCTGTACACGACGATGCTGACGAAGTTTGACTGCGTGGTAATGGACGACGAAACCTACGTCAAAGCCGACTACAAGCAGCTTCCGGGACAGGAGATATTTTCAAGCACATAAAACTGTCAAAGTTCGCAAAGAAATATCTGGTTTGGCAAGCCATCTGTACCTGTGGCTTGAAAAGCAGCATTTTCATAGCTTCCGGGACTGTCAACCAAGAAATTTACGTGAACGAGTGTTTGAATAAACGTCTGCTGCCTTTCCTGAAGAAACACGGTTGTTTCGTACTGTTTTGGCCGGATTTGGCATCTTGCCATTACGGTAAAAAGGCCATGGAGTGGTACGCCGCCAACAACGTGCAGGTGGTTCCCAAGGACAAGAACCCTCCCAACACGCCAGAGCTCCGCCCAATTGAGAAATACTGGGCTATTGTCAAGCGGAACCTAAAGAAGACCAAAACAACTGCCAAGGACGAGCAGCAGTTCAAGGCAAACTGGCTTTCTGCGGCGAAGAAGGTGGACAAGGTGGCTGTACAAAATCTGATGGCAGGTGTCAAGCGTGAGGCCCGGCAATTCGGATTGTGAAAAGCGAAAGCCTAACTGAATATTTTTCCTGAATTTTATACTAATCGAACTAGAAAAAGAAATTTAGTTTGATTTTTTAAATAAACGATTTCACCGATTTACACGCGTTTTCCCTTGACCAAATTTTGACCGTATCACCCTTTAGTTCCCAGCTCTGCCAGCTCATCCGCTTCGCAGTTCCCCGGTATGTTCCTATGGTCAGGCATCCATATTAGGTGAATATTGTGCTGCTCAGCTATCTCATTGAGAGATTTGCGGCAGTCGATGGCCGTTTTCGAGTTGGGGAACACAGAGTCCAAGGATGTTATTACAGGTTGACTGTCTGAGTATATATTAATGCCAATATTCCTTGGAGCATTACTTCTCAGCCAATTCACCACTTCTCTTATGCTAATATTTCAGCCCGAAAAACATTACAGTGATCAGGTAATATTTTCGTTATTCGAAGTTCCAGATCTTTAGAATATACTCCGAAACCCACTTGACCATCCAATTTGGAGCCATCAGTGTAGAAATCTATATATCGTTTATTTCCCGGGGTCCGTGTACACCACCTCTCACGGTTGGGTATTAGAGTTTCAAACTTTTTGTCGAAAAGTGGTCTCACCAAAGTGTAATCCACTACGTTAGGCACATGTGGCATTATTTTGAGGACCGAACTGTGACCGGTCCGACCACAGCGATAGCTCGCGCAACCGCACAGCCATTGTTGCAGCTGACTGTTTGGCCAAAATGTCTAAAGGCAATAGATGCAGTATGACATTAAGGAATTTTTTTTCCTGTCTTGCTGAATGCACCTGAGATACACAAGCACGCCATACGCTGAGCTTTGTCTAAACTTGTCGGCTGGTGAAATGCCGGCCACCAGACTACAACCATATAGCATTATAGGTCTAACCACTGCCGTGTGTAGCCAATGCGCAATTTTTGGTTTTAGTCCCCACTTTGTCCCTATTGCCTTTTTGAACGAGTATAAAGCTACCGTTGCTTTCCTCGCCCTCTCTTCAATATTAAGCCTAAAATTCAGCTTCCTGTCCAAAATAACGCCAAGGTATTTTGCACACTCACCAAAGGGAACATTCAGAGCTGTCAGTCCATTTAAAATCGAGCTCGGATGGACATTATTGAACGCCCCTTCGATGTCTAGAAACGCCACGATTGTGTATTCTTTGACAGATAGTGAGCTTTCAATAAAGCTGACTAGTTCATGTAATGGGGTCTCAGTATACCTGCCCTTCGAGTATTCATGCTGTCGTCTCGAGAGCAAACTTGAATCGACGCTCGTTCTAAGATAAATATCTATCATCCTCTCCAGAGTCTTAAGTAGGAATGATAATAAGCTGATTGGTCGGAAATCCTTCGCATTCGAGTGAGAGGCTTTTCCCGCTTTAGGTATGAAAACGACTTTTGTTTCCCTCCACTTTCCTGGAATATATGCTAAGTTGATACATCCTATATATATCGCCGACAACCAGGGGATAATTCCGCTTGTAACTCCGCCGGAGTAATTCCATCAGGTCCGGGGAATTTGAATGGTCCAAAGCTATTTAACGCCCATTTTATTCTAGATTCCAATACAATTTCCTCGATAGGATACGACCGCTGAGCCACTGTTGCATCGCCAGTACATGGTTCAACCATCTGATTTCCGGGAAAATGTGTGTCCAATAGTACCTCCAGCGTCTCCTCACTGGACGTTGTCCAATTGCCCTCCGATGTTTTAATGAAACCTGGAGCGGAGTTCGTGGATGCTAGCACCTTCCGTAGTCTGGAAGCCTCGGACGTATTCTCAATGCTGCTGCAGTAATCATTCAAAGAGTTATGCTGAGCCTTTCTCAGTTCTCGCTTGTATCTTCTCAGATTCTTGTTGTAAGAGTCCCAAACCACAGGAACTCTGGTGGACTTTGTTATAGAGCTTCCTGCACGATTTCCTCATATTACCTAACTCCGTAGACCAACATGGTGGTAGATTTTTCCCCCTTGGCTTCCCTCTAGGGCATGGAGCTTTCAGTGAAATGTTGAAGGCCTTAGTAATCCTCTCCACTGAGTGTTCGATAACTTGTACAGTGCTCATATTTGTCTCTGGTATTTCCGGTATCATCATATTGAACGATTCCCTATACCTATTCCAATCAGCTTTCCTAACATTTGGCGGAAATATGGTCTTGGTGGTATGAACATCAAAGTTGAAACTGATGTAGCGATGATCTGAGAAGCTATGTTCAGCTGCCACTCACACCCTCAAAAAAAATCGCTTCTCTAACATATGTTCCAAACATATTTTGCAGGAAGCACATATATTATTGGATACCGCCGAAACATTAATATGTTTGTTTTATGTGAGCATATTATATGTTTGGAAGCATTTTGAGTCCAAAAATAGTATATGCTTGGAAGAATTCCCCAAAGAAGATTGTGTTCATTCCCTCACTTATTTTTAACTTCCACGAAATTTTTGAGTTCTTCGCATCTTTTTCTGTAATACAAATATGCTGTTTTTTTTTTCAAATATCTATTTTCTTGGTTCCGAATGTCTATTCTCTTTATTCCGAATACTCAATCTACTATTCAAATTAAATAATATTTAGACTTAAGCATACCAAATTTTTGGCCATATTATAAAACATTTTTCCGAAACAACATACAAGCGGTTTCACAGAAATTGCTCTCATTTCATTCTCTCGCTGTGTTATGTTGATATCTTTTTATTCAACCCTCCCGGTTTCCATCTCTATTTCATTCTCTATACTAACTCTCTCTCTCTCTCTGTCGCTCTCTGAATAAAGTATCACAACATATATATGTTTACTCGAAATTTGTAAATTTATATATGTTTACATTCACGCATATTATTTTTATGAAACATTCATGCCCCAAACATAATATATCTAACATATTAACATATGTGTCCCAAACATTTTGTGTTAGTTTAGGAACATTGCATGTTAGCACTTAAATATATTGTGTTTAAAAATTGTGCCCGAAACACATTTTGTTTATATCGGAACATATGAAAAACATATTTTTCTAACAGTGCAGATATCATTTCATTCAGTTCTTGCGAGGCCAAGGCGACGTCCAAAACCTCTTGCCTGTTTTTAGTGACAAAGGGCATCTCCCTTATTGCAAACTACCAAATTAGTACGCAGAATAAACTCTAGGAGTGACTCTCCTCTTCCCAGCAAAAAAAGCGTTGCCAAAAAAGTAATGAAAATGAATCCGGAAGTGGTGCAAAATTGACGCAGATGCGATGAATTTAACATGGGCTTGTCATAGGACGGAACTCCTCCATTTCAGCAGCATTTGCACTGAATTTGCATCACTCCTTTGCACTATGGGCGGAAATTGAAAATTTGCGGCAAAAATTATTTACAATCAATCTAGTATCGCCAAACATGATATATCGATATATCTTATGAAAATCAAATGTTACCAACAAAAAGGGAGTCAATCCCCCTTATTCCAGGTGCGTTACTATAGAGGGGTCGAAATTGTAATTCCACTTTGAATACTATAGAATATACTCTTAGATGGAGTTTAATTTATATTTGCTTATTTTCCTTTTTAAGAAAGCGCCTTATCCCCAGAACTTGATGTAAATAATATAAACCAATTGTCATTTTATTAAATTAATTTTATTAATTAACATTAAACAAATATTAACCATCAAAATCACATTCTTCGGTATCTAACTCTAATTCCGTCCCTCTGTGTATGTTGTTCGCAGAATTTCGGTGGCGATTATTAACCGATTTTAATAAAATTTGGTACAACATGTTTTCTTGGTCAAAGGACAAACACGGTTGAATTTGGAAAAAAATGGATCAAAGTTACATATAGCCCCCATATATATGTATCGCCCGATTTCGACAAATTAGACCATACTGCGCTTATTTACCACCCGATTGTCTTCAAATTTAACACAAAGTAATTTTTTATAGTACCCTTAAAGTGTGCAAAATTTCATCAAATTCGGTTCAGATTTAGATATAGCTACCATATATATGTATCGCCCGATTTTCCCAAATTTGACTATAAAACCCTTACATTTATTTTAGTATGGGCAAGTTTGGGCAGACAAACTTTACAGCACGTAAAAGTATACTTCCTCACGAACAATAATAAGCAAAAATGTTCATTAACAATCGTTAACATTTCTAGTTATATTCCTCCCAAGTATACGTATGTGTTACAATTTTCACATATAAACCACACTTTTGAATCCATAAATTCAAGTTCAAAAACAAAAATATTTTGTAAAGTCTTTACAACATTTTGAACTACTAAACCTCCTCTTAGAATCTACATTTAAAAGTTTTCTTTATTCACTTTTATTGCGAAAAAAATTAAGCACGAAATTTATCAATTTTTGTTCGCCTTGATTAAACGCAACTGGCATAAATTTTGGTAAACATTGGCAGCCTTTTTCTCCTGAACAGGGTTGCCAAGTTTTAAATGAACTTTCGATTTTTACTATCCAAGATGTTCTATAGTAATTTCAATTGGAATATCCAATAATTTTTCATTTTGAAATTTTGACTTTTTGCCGCTGTTTTGCGATTTCCGCCCATAGTGCTTTGGTGTGCTCCGAATTCAATGTTTTGGATGTAAATTAAAAAATTCTTTGATATTTCGTCAAGTAAATAATTTTTATAATTTTTAATGGATTCTAACGCTTGTCGGAAACGTTTGACCTCAAATATTTTCAAAAATTCACAATTTTTTAAGATTGGATTTAGCATTTTTTTCGACAAAATTTAAATGAATTGTACCATTTTTTAAATTCTTACTCTGTTTTTAACCTATTTGAAACAATAAAGTTAAAATTACCCATTAAAAGTATGAAAAAATCAAGTTATAAAAAATTAAAATAAAAGAACTTCCTGGGTAGTTAAAATAAAGAACATCATTGGGAGTGCATCTTCTGGAAGTGCTTTAAAGTTGTTCCTTTGGAACTTCCAAATTTTTTTGCTGGGTTGTATTAATGTCACCACTTCCCCATATACTCACTGTTAGAAAAATATGTTTTTCATATGTTCTGATATAAACAAAATGCAAACTTATATATATTTACAAATTTCGACTAAACATACATATGTTGTGATATTTTATTCAAAGCGACAGAGAGAGTATAGAGAAAGAAATAGAGATGGAAACCGGGAGAGTTGACGAAAGATATCAACATAACACAGCGAAAGAATCAAAAGAGAACAATTTCTGTGAATCCGCTTTTGTGTTGTTTCGGAAAACTGTTTTATGATAAGGCCAAAAATTTGATATGCTTAAGTCTAAATATTACTTAATTTGAATAAAGAGAATAGACATTCGGAACCAAGAGAATAGACATTTGAAAAACAAACAGCATATGTTATCGCCTTGAGAGCAGCATTTTATGTATGTGTGGACATGTGTTTTGTTTATCATTTTGGCATTATGGGCACAATTTTTCTTGGTTCGTTAAAAGAAATCAGGGGTCTCCATAAAAATAACGAAAGGGCACTATACTCTTTTTAGAGTTTGGACAGTAAAATGATTAATAACCCACATTTCGAAGTTTTATTATAAAAATTTAATATAGTATAAATATAAATGTATAAATTAAAAAAAAAAAAGTGTTCGGTCGGAGCAGGGATTGAACCCACGACCCTTTGCATGCAAGGGAGACATGCTAACCACTGCTCCACGTGGCAAACAAATGTATGTTTCTGTTAAATAATGTTATGTTTGCATGCGCTCGTGGGCGCTGCAAACTATACTATATAAATGTAACTTATAACGATAATTATCTACTGGTGACTATAACAGCTACATAGCTACGTAGTCCAGTGGATAGTGTGTTGGCTTAAAAACTGTATGGTCCTCGGTTCGATTCTCCGTGCAGGCAAGGTAAAATTAAAAAAATTTATAAAAGTGAATAATTTCTTCAACATTATTTGTATTACAGAAAAAGGTGCCAAAAACTAAAATATTTCGTGGAATTGAAAATTACGAGTATGTTGGGCAATGAGCACAATCGTCTTTGGGAAAAATTCTTCCAAGCATATAATATTTTTGGGCTCAAAATGCTTCCAAACATATAATATGTTCACATAAAACAAACATATTAATGTTTCGGCAGTATCCAATAATATATGTGCTTCCTGCAAAATATGTTTGGAACATATGTTAAAGAAGCGATTTTTTTTGAGGGTGTAAACTGGCAACGGCAGTGTCTGTATTGCACTTTGAAGGAAGGAGAAACAAGTTCAGCTCGTTTTAGCAATTATATAGGCTCAATTTACATCATTACCAGTATACTGCAATAGTTTGAAGCCCGGAGTACTTAATTCACATATTTTGTTTCTATAAACATATGGTTCCTGAATAAGAACTATATATATGTTCCCTTTCATCAGGAGAACTTTTAAGGCACGATAACCATCATTAGAAGTCATTGTATTCCAAGTGCATAATAATAACTGAATTTTTAAAATACATAGTTGTGAGCTGTAATCAACAGCGTATTGCTTTATTGTTAAACTTGAAACTTTAAACAGCTATGGTCTGGTGGCCGGCACTTCAGCAGTCGCCAAGTTTAGATAAAGTTCAGCGAATGGTGTGCTTGTGTATCTCATTCGCATTCAGTGAGACAGGAACAGATTCCCTTGATGTCATGCTGAATCTATTGCCCTTAGACATATTGGCCAAACAGTCAGCGGGAATAAGCGTTATATAGATTTCTACACCTATGGCTCCAAATTGGATGGACACGTGAGTTTCGGAGTATATTCTATAGACCTGAAACTTCGAATAGCGATATGTTACCTAATCAGGTTGAAATATTAGCAATAAAAGAGGTGGCAAATTGGCTGGAAAATAATGTTTTATGCTAATTTAGGAACTTTAAATTTATGCTCTTAAATATATTGTGTGTTAAAAAATTCAGCCCGAAACATATTTTGTTTACATCGGAACATATGAAAAATATGTTCTTATATATAGTCGAATAATCAACCACTTGATTCAATTCCAGGGGTCTTATGGCTTAGTTAAATTGGCTTATTCGGAGGAAGACTCAACTCACTATGCCATGAAAATTTTGTCGAAACGCAGGTTACTTCGCCAGGCTGGTCTATTAAAACGGGGTCCTAAAAAAGGAACATCTCATTTGGATCGTGTGTATCGTGAAATTGCAGTTCTTAAAAAACTAGACCACCCGAACGTAGTGAAGTTAATAGAAGTTCTAGACGATCCAATGGAGGATTCGCTTTACATGGTGTTCGAGTTGGTGAAAAATGGCGCAGTTCTTTCTATACCTACAAAGAATCCCCTACCAATACCACGTGCTTGGAGAGTCTTCCGTGATACTTTACTGGGGTTAGAATACTGTAAGTACAAATTCGCAACATTTGATATAACTTTTCCATAAATACATTATAACCTATCATAGTTTTCCATCGACAGTTTTTCTGTAATGAAGAGTAGGAAGTTTAAAAACTTCCCATTTAACTTTTCCGCTGTGTACGCTTTATAATTTAATAAAAAAAATTATTAAATCGTTCTTTCTATTCGAATATCGTGAAAAATGTGCATTCATGGCTTTGTTGTACGAAGTAAATTTACGTATCTTCACGCACATGATTGTCACGATCATATTCGAAGAATAGGAGCTAGTTTTGCGGCGACCATGTAACATTTTCACCAGCAACCATGTTGGCTCAGTGAACATAGTTCTGAGAAAAATCTAATTGTCCTCATCTAAAATGTTATTAAACATCGTCATAATCTAAAATGTTATGATCTTTATGAAAAAAAAAACACTTTTTCTTCGGCGAAAAAGGGCGCCGTTTTAGAAAAGAAAACACAAAAATAACTTTATTTATTTGTATTTATAATGTCGTCCAAGCACACATCACATATTTTTACTCAACAACAATAAGTAATCATTCCATATCTACGTCGTGCCCATCAAATGTACAAAGTTTGTACTACAAACGCAGACATCATCTAACTGCAAATAAAAATAAATGATACAATATAGAAAAAATGCAGAGCACAAAACAAAACCCATTTTTCAATTACACATCCCTTATTTTATGTTCACATGAAACCACGTGCCACTTACGAATAAATAAACACAAAACACAGTGATTCCGTATTCTCCGTCCATCCTAAGCAAAACTCAACACTCGAATGAGTTTTTATTAAATTCTTTTCGCTGCAAAAAAAATTAAAAAATTAAATGGTCAGGAAAAAATTTACTTGATCTTTATGACCATGTAGCGTAATGGTACTAGACATATTTATACGTAACCTATAAAAAAATCCCTGAAAATCGTGGAAAAAATTGAATAATGGGCATAAATTGAATGAAGCATATATATTTCAGGATTGGTTCACATAAAATATTGTTACATATTTTTTTATATATATATATATATATTAACACATGTGTCCCAAACATTTAATGCTAGTTTAGGAACATTACATTTTTGCACTTAAATATATTGTGTTTAAAAAATTCTGCCCGAGAAGCATTTTGTTTATATCGGAACATATGAAAAACATAGTTTTCTAACTATACATATATACAGTGACTCACACGTCTAATCGGACGCTACCAACGTTTAATTTTATCAAATCTCTGTGAAAAATATAGATTTATGGCTAAAATTATACACCAAAATAAAGGAAATTTTGTTTATTATTCTATTATAAAGCAAAAAGGCACAAAACGGACACTCTTAATACAAAAATTTTAAAAATGTAACAAAACATATGAAATTCATTCCACACATCTAACCGGATTATTCAAAATGCGTATTATTATTATTATTTTGTCGCATATCCTTTAGCAGATATTACAACTTCTAGTCTCTTTGGTATTAAAGACAAAAGGTTTTTGAAAATTTGAGGATCCATATTGATCCATGCTTCCAAAATAGTTTATTTGAGCTCCTGGACATTGGAATGCCTCTTTTGGTAAAAATTTCGTGACAAAACCAAGAGTAAAAAGTTTCATACACAAATGTAAAACATACATCATATTTAAACAGAAATCATGTAGCCAAATAATGGCTCCTCTTCCACCCTTGACATGTACCCTTTCTCCTCCCTTTCATATAACGGGCATTGATTTTGCGGGGCCTTTTGAACATAAAAGTTACACATTACGAAGATCTTCTACAATAAAAGGCTCGATTTTTGTCTGTTTTGCAACTAAAGCTATTCATTTAGATTTTTGCTCGGAACTCTCATCTCTGGCATTTGAAGCCGCGTCACACGATTCGTCAGGAGGCGGGGGCTACCCCAAAGGGTTGTTTCAGATAATGAAAGAAATTTTATTGGAGCTAGTCGGAAAATGCTCTCAAAAATATTCTTCTCGGTTTCGAATGCCAATTTATTGCACCCCACAAGGGGAAGTTTGGGAATCGGCGGTCAAAAGCTTTAAACACCATTTTAAGCGCATTGCTGGAGCACACCGATTCACATTTGAACAGAGGGAATACTCAATTCACTACCAATCTCAGAGGATCCCTCAGATTTGGTGGCACTAACACCAGGTCATTTTTTAAAAGGGTCACCAATCATGTCCTTTCCAGAAACACCACCACAGAATCTTTCATTAGTTAGTAGATAGACGAAGTTAAAAGCTCTTCACCACCTTTTTGCAATAAGATGGAAAGAGGACTATCTCAAAACTTTACATAAACGATATAAATGGGAAAACTCATATCCAAATTTAGAGATAGGTGATCTCGTTGCAGTAATGGATGATCTGCTTCCACCTACACTCAAAAAAAGTTTACTTGGATGCAAAGATTTTGACCTTCCCTTAAGTATTTTGGTATTGATTCCGAGCCAAAGATGCGACTTCTTTAAAATAAAGAAATTTTTGAGCGACCTATCTGGCTTTAACCCTGGAAAGTCATCCTTATTTTTTGTACACAAACGTCATCCTTCGTCATTTTGACTACGGCTTATTTCAAGACGCTATAATTTACATCGTAAGCAAAAATAACAACAAAAATTACCTTTATTTTCTTATTCAATTTGTTTTTAATTAGTATAAAACAAAAATGTATACATTTGTTGAATTAGTATAACTTAAATTTATCATTTCCCAATCGACTAAAATGCATTTTAAACCGAAAATGAAATTTCGCGTCGTCATTTTGACGAAGGATGACTGTCCAGGGTTAAATCTAGGACCAATAAAATTGAAATTAGGATACAGATCTCATTTATCACATTTTCATTTTTCCTTCCGCGGTTTATTAATAAAGGTACTCACGTACAAACAAATGTCAATTTAAAAATCCAAATTATAACGGATACTTCAAAGAAAAAAATGTTTTCATAATTCCAAAAAAAAAAAAAAAAAACTTTAAACCAAAGACGCTAAATCCTCAAAATAAGTCTTAGCCTATATTTGAAGGGTTTTTATCTTAAATCTAAAGTTTCAATATTTCAGTTCATTTAAGGACAATTTCTTTAAATCGAAAATGTATTTCTTTACCTTAAGGTAAAGTTTATTTCAACCGTCGAACGGAACGGACGTTTTTTTAATAGCGGATAAAATCATCGTAATAAGTACCTACTACGAATTTCAAGTGTGGTGGGATATTAGGCCACCATGCAGAGAAATTCAAAGACATCCACTGGGTTGCTAACTTCAGGGCCCAGTGGACGGGTATCGACTGGAGTTATAAATTTGGGCAATGACCAAGAGTTAGGCCCAATTAGTCGATCTGTAGACGGGTCGACAGGTGGCGACAATTTGACAAGTCGGACCTTTTCCAAGGTAACGGCATCAAAAGGAGGTAATCCCTCACGAAAGAGATTCAAAGAACGCAGAAATGCTTTGTTTATCCTAAAGAAATTAGGATCAGTCGACCCAAGCACGTTGTCGGCTAAACAAAGCGATTCCTTAAAATGGGCTCAAGGAATTCTTGAGGCTGGAAAAAGGGAACGATCACCGGATGAGCTGCCATCCTCCAAAAGGGATCAACGATCGTTTGCCTCAGTTGCTAAAGACAGCCTTGTGATGGCTATCATAAATAAAGGAGCATTGGACGGTATGGTTCCAAAGCAAAAATGGGGGGAAATTGAGAATGCTTTGTCTGGCGTCTACTCACAGGTGCTGGAAAAGTTTCCCGGCCCAGATCCTCGACACCAAGAGGCTGGTTGGTATCAAGGACGATTTAAGCTAGTCGCATTTGAGGACCAGAGGTCTATAGAATGTTTTAAAGCTGCTCTGACACTAATTGGTGAAGTTTGGGAAGGAGCTGCTCTAGAGTTTGTCGAGAAGAAAGACATACCGGCTAGACCAAGAGCACATGCGTGGATACCTGCAAACCCTCCTGACCCTGAATCTATTTTAAATAGACTGAAACAATGCAATCCAGATCTTCCAACAGCTGATTGGAAGGTTGGCCGTTTGGATGAAGTGGATGGGCCAAGACGGCATGCAGTGTTTATATTGAACACTCAGTCTTTGCCACATCTAGCAAAGTCCCAGGGCCGTGTATGTTATGGCTTTCATTATATCCAAATGAAGGTGTATAAAAACGATCAGCTAAAGGATTCAGAAATGGACAAGCCTCTGTCTGAATCAGAAGTAAGCGGATCCTCTTGCGAAGTCGAGGGGGATACCAAGACATTTGAAGACATGGATAGATACCGTATGCGTGAGGAGGCTTCTACTGCCTCAGAACTCACCAAAGTTGATCCTATGGTTATTGCGAGAGTCACCGATATCTCTGAAGAGGACATTCTTGATGACTCGATTGAAACGGCTGATGTGACGGTTGTTGAAAATCTCGATGGTCCTACGGATCCTCCAGATAAATCTTCATCATTGTAAGGCTGCATGTGCTGCCTTAAAAGTTCTCCTGATGAAAGGGGACATAGACATAGTTCTTATTCAAGAACCATATGTTTATAGAAATAAAATATGTGAATTAAGTACTCCGGGGTTCAAACTATTGCAGTATACTGGTAATGATGTAAATCGAGCCTGTTTAATTGCTAAAAACGAGCTCAACTTGTTTCTGCTTCCTTCAATGTGCAATACAGACACTGTCGTTGCAAGTTTAGAAATAGCCAAATGCAAATATTGGGTATCTTCGGTCTACATGGGACATGACAGGGAGATGCCTCCATATGCCGTTAAGACCTTAGTGGAGGAGTCACTGAAAACAAAGACGAAACTCATTATGGGATGCGATGCGAATGCACATCATAGTATATGGGGAAGTAGTGATACTAATGCAAGGGGAGAGTCGCTAATAGAGTTTATTTTGCGTACTAATCTGGTAGTTTGCAACAAGGGAGATGTCCCAACCTTTGTCACTAAAAACAGGCAAGAGGTTTTGGACATCACCTTGGCCTCGCAAGAACTGAATGAAATGATATCTGAGTGGCAGGTTTTAAGTGAACACAGCTTCTCAGATCATCGCTACATCAGTTTCAAATTTGATGTTCATATCACCAAGATCATATTTCCGCCAAATGTTAGGAAAGCTGACTGGAATAGGTATAGGGAATCGTTCAATATGATGATACCGGAAATAACAGAGACAAATATGAGAAATGTGCAAGATATCGAACACGCAGTGGAGCGGATTACTAAGGCCTTCAACATCTCACTGAAAGCTGCATGCCCTAGAGGAAAGCCAAGGGGGAAACATCGACCACCATGGTGGTCTACGGAAATAAGTAATATGAGGAAATCCTGCAGGAAGCTCTTTAACAAGGCAAAGTCCACCAGAGCCCCTGAGGACTGGGACGCTTACAAGAAGAATCTGAGAGGATACAAGCGAGAACTGAGAAAGGCTCAGCATAACTCTTGGAATGCTTACTGCAGCAGTATTGAGAATACGTCCGAGGCTTCCAGACTACGGAAGGTTCTAGCATCCACCAACTCCGCTCCAGGTTTCATTAAAACATCGGAGGGCAATTGGACAACGTCCAGTGAGGAGACGCTGGAGGTACTATTGGACACACATTTTCCTGGAAATCAGACGGTTGAACCATGTACTGGCGGTGCCACAGTTGTTCAGCGGTCGTTTCCTGTCGAGGACATTGTATCAGAAACTAGAATAAGATGGGCGCTAAATAGCTTTGGACCATTCAAATCCCCTGGACCTGATGGAATTACTCCGGCGGAGTTACAAGCTGTAACTGACAAAATTATCCCCTGGTTGTCGGTGATATATAAAGGATGTATCAACTTATCATATATCCCAGGAAAGTGGAGGGAAACAAAAGTCGTTTTCATACCTAAAGCGGGAAAAGCCTCTCACTCGAGGGCGAAGGATTTCCGACCAATCAGCTTATCCTCATTCCTACTTAAGACTCTGGAGAGGATGATAGATATTTATCTTAGAACTAGCATCGATTCAAGTTTGTTCTCGAAACGACAGCATGCATACTCGAAGGGCAGGTCTACTGAGACCGCACTACATGAACTAGTCAGCTTTATTGAAAGCTCACTATCTGTCAAAGAATACACAATCGTGGCGTTTCTAGACATCGAAGGGGCGTTCAATAATGTCCATCCGAGCTCGATATTAAATGGACTGACAACTCTGAATGTTGATCCATGTATACTCAGGCTGTTAGACGAACTGCTAATGAAGAGACGTATTTCAGCCACACTAGGACAAGCAAACATACAAAAGTATGTGAACAGAGGCACTCCCCAAGGAGGAGTTCTATCACCTCTTCTTTGGAATGTTGCTATAAATAGCCTTCTGGTTACTCTAGAAAAAGAAAGGATAAAAGTGGTAGCATACGCAGATGATGTAGCTCTGGCAGTCAGGGGAAAATTCCCATCCACAATCAGAGATATTATTCAGAGGGCCATCCGGATGACTGAACAATGGGCGAAAGACAATGGTCTTGGGGTAAATCCTGCAAAGACAGAATTAGTCATGTACTGCAAAGATCGCAAAACTCCCACGGTTAGGCCTATTTCCTTAGGGGGTATTGAAATTCCCTTTGGTGATTGTGCAAAATACCTTGGCGTTATTGTGGACAGGAAGCTGAACTTTAAGCTTAATATTGAAGAAAGGGCGAGGAAGGCAACTGTAGCTTTGTACTCGTGCAAAAAGGCAATAGGAAAAAAGTGGGGACTAAAACCAAAAATTGTGCATTGGCTATACACGGCAGTGGTTAGACCTATAATGCTATATGGTGTTGTAGTCTGGTGGCCGGCACTTCAGAAACCGACTGGTTTAGATAAAGTTCAGCGTATGGCGTGTTTGTGTATTTCAGGCGCATTCAGCAAGACAGGAACAAATTCCCTTAATGTCATGATGCATCTATTGCCTTTAGACAGTTTGGCCAAACAGTCAGCTGCAACAACGGCTGTGCGGTTGCGCGAACTATCGCTGTGGTCGGAAAATGGTTACGGTCACAGTTCTGTCCTCAAAATAATGTCAGATGTGCCTAACGTAGTGGATTACACTTTTGCGAGTCCACTTTTCGACAAAAAGTTTGAGACTCTAATCCCCAACAGTGAGGCGTGGTGCACACATACCCCGGGGAATAAAGAATATATAGATTTCTACACTGATGGCTCCAAATTGGATGGACAAGTGGGTTTCGGAGTATATTCTAATGATCTGGAACTTCAAATAGCGAAAAGATTACCTAATCACTGTAGTGTTTTTCAGGCTGAAATATTAGCAATAAGAGAGGTGGCGAATTGGCTGAGAAGTAATGTTCCAAAAAATGTGGGCATTAATATATACTCAGACAGTCAACCTGCAATAAAATCCTTGGACTCTGTGTTCCTCAACTCGAAAACGGCCATCGATTGCCGCAAATCTCTCAATGAGATGGCTGAGCAGTACAATATTCACCTAATATGGGTGCCTGGCCATAGGAACATTCCGGGGAACTGCGAAGCGGATGAGTTGGCAAGGCTAGGGACTACCTTACATATTCCAGGGGAACTAGAATTTGTTGGTATGCCCCTAGCTACCTGTAAGCTCATGCTGCGTGAGAAGGCTGTTATGATGGCAAATGTTCGATGGGAGAATTGCAAGGGTTGTAACGACACCAAGCAAATATGGCCCCATTTCAACTTAAACCGCACACTAGATATGCTAATGTTCTCGAGACGTCAGGTATCACTCCTGATATCTGCTATAACGGGTCGCTGCCTGATAGGAGATTTTGCAAAAACTATTGGCGCGAAGTATAATGACTATTGTATGAGCTGTCATGATGCGGAGGAAAAAGAATCAATTAAACACCTCTTGTGTGAGTGTCCTGCATTTTGTGTAAAGCGCAAGCAACTTTTAGGAGCATATAGCTTCAGATTACTGGCGGATCTGGAAAACGTTAACTTAAGCAGTCTGCTAATATTTTTGGAACAATCTGGTTGGTTCAACAAAGAAAAATAATCAAGAAGGTTCAGCGGTTAAAACTAGAAGTGCCCATATGTAATAGGTACTTTTAGTTAATGTGGTATCACAATGGACTGAATAGTCTAAGTGAGCCTGAATCTTAATCGGGCTGCCACTTTAACCTAACCTAACCTTACCTTAAGGAAAATTAACCTTAGTTCAAAGACATGCGACTTTAACGGAGGGATGCAAATTTACTAAATTCGTGTCCTAAATTTAATAAAAAAATTTTTGAAGCAAAGATTATAAACTTTATTTTAATTAAAATTTTATTATTTTAAAGAAATTTGTACTTAATATTTTGTAAATTTCGTATCCTGAAATATAGGTTGCGTAATCTTTAATTTCACGTAAATATTTTTTTCAGTATAATGAATGGCGTTTGGGTCGAATTGTTGATACCCACCGTGGTTCCGATGATAGTATACGGGTGGCGGATATTAGAATCGCATCCGGAATAATCACACGACCAACTGTTACTTACACTTCTAGATCAAAATCCTTCTGACTCATCCACCTAACTTTAGAACCTCTCATGATCATTTCTTTTCCCAATTTTTACTTTCCCCGTTCATTTCCATTTCCTACACTAAAGGCATATCCCACTAAAGATCCTTCTATCCCAAACATGTCCTACCATCCAGTTTATGAGTGTGCTATTTGCAAGGAAAGGCAGCCTTTACGTGACTGTCGGCGGATCACATTACGCAATCACAAGTATTGCATGAACTGTCTCGCGAAAAGCCACACAGTTGAGAACTGCTACTCTTCGCAAACTTGCCGGAAGTGCGGTTACCAGCACTATACCACTCTTCACCCTCAAATCTCCCTGACTCCCATAGCCACGACTATTAGAGCTAGCTAGACAATTTTCCTAGGGTGGGGGGATGGTCTATAGCCCCCTATCTAAACATTTATAGACTTTACTTATAACATAGGTTCAATTAATGTTTTATTTTATAATAATGAATAAAAAATCGGACATCAAAATAAAAAGACAATTAACATATAATATAGCAACTAAAAGTAGTTCCACACTTTTTCCTAGCAAACAATTGGGAGTTGTTCTAAAGTCACTACTTTAAAAGCCCTTCCAAAAATGTCCTCACAAAGAAGTTAATTATTTTAACTACAAGGGAAGTTTTTTTAATTCATTTTTTTCATATTTTAATGGGTAATTTAAATTCTTTTTTCAAATAGTTTAAAACAAGAGTAAGAATTAATAATATGGTACAAATTATTCAAATTTTGCCGAAAAAAGACCATTCTAGAAAAAATCAATAATTTTTGAACATATTCGAGGGCAAATGTTGCAGACAAGCCTTAGAATGCATTAAAAATCATAAACAATTATAAAAATTATTTATTTGGGAAAATATCACAACATTTTTTAATTCACATTCATAACACAGAATTCGGATCACACCTTAAGAAGCGATGCAAATTCAGTGGAACGTTTGTTGAAATGTTGGACATCCGTCCTATGACAAGTTCATATTACATTCATAGCTTCTCCGCTCATTTGGCACCACTTACGGACCCAAAAAGAACATTTTCACTACCTTTTTAGCGACGCATTTTTTCAGTATTATTAAGATATTCATTAATGAAAGAATAGAATAGTCAATAACTATTTTTATACCCACCACCATAGAATGGTGACGGGGGTATAATAAGCTTGTCATTCCGTTTGTAACACATCGAAATATCGATTTCTGACCATATAAAGTGTATATATTCTTGATCAGGAAGAAATTCTAAGACGATATAACCATGTCCGTTTGTCTGTCTGTCGTAATCACGCTGGTCTTCAATAATGAAGCAATCGTGCTAAAATTTTGCACAAACTTGTCTTTCGTCTGCAGGTCAAGTTCAAAGATGGGTCCAGGTTTTGATATAGTCCCCATATATACTGACCTCCCGATTTGGGGCTTTGGGCTTATAGAGACCGTAGTTTTTATCCAATTTGCCTAAAATTTGAAAATTAGAGGTATTTTCAGACCATAAAGAGGTGTACAAAAATGGTGAGTATCGGTCCATGTTTTGGAATAGCCCCCATATAGACCGATCTCCCGATTTTACTTCTTGGGCTTATAGAATCTGTAGTTTTTATCCAATTTGCCTGAAATTGGAAATCTAGAGGTATTTTAGAACCGTAAAGAGGTGTGCTGAAAATGGTGAGTATCGGTCCATTTGCACTG
The DNA here is from genome assembly GCF_050003625.1 of Haematobia irritans. NCBI lineage: Eukaryota > Metazoa > Arthropoda > Insecta > Diptera > Muscidae > Haematobia > Haematobia irritans. The sequence continues at coordinate 86,924,652 of NC_134397.1, read as the reverse complement.
ATAATGAAAATTGGTTGAAACTGAATGTATAACAAGTTGGCTGATAAGTCCCCGGTCTAACAAAGAAAAACACATTTGTTTTTGTCAAAATTCGTTTTTATTATTCAACATAGTTCCCTTCAAGAGCGATACAATGATTATAGCCACCTTCCAATTTTTTGATACCATTTTGGTAGTACTCCTTCGGTTTTGCCTCAAAATAGGCCTCATTTTCGGCGATCACCTCTTCATTGCAGCCAATTTTTTTCCCTGCGAGCATCCTTTTGAGGTCTGAGAACAAGAAAAAGTCGCTGGGGGCCAGATCTGTAGAATACAGTGGATGGGGAAGCAATTCGAAACCCAATTCATGAATTTTTGCCATCGTTCTCAATGACTTGTGGCACGGTGCGTTGTCTTGGTGGAACAACACTTGTTTCTTCTTCATATGGGGCCGTTTTGCCGCGATTTCGACCTTCAAACGCTCGATTGTTTTGCTGTATAACTTGTTGACAGGGTAATAGCTAAGAACATACTTCCAATTGCTGCATATTCCCTTCACCATAAAAAAACAACAGTTGCGATCCGGATTTTTTTGAATGTTTTCCCTGACCAAAATCTTCGAAGCCATCAACAATATCTTCCGGAAGATTGTATTCTAAAGCCTTTTTGATACACACTTCATCAAAAAGTATGGCACAAATACGTTCTCGTGATGAGAATTTTCTATTTCCTTTTTTAAATTAGCCACAACAGACGGATTTATGCCCGGCTTGACCGATTTTATTGGCCTATGGCGCAACAATGTGGATGGATGTGGAAGTTTTTCAGGAAAATCATTCCTCAGCATATTATAACATTTATTGCTTTGCATAAAAATGCTTTGGGCCACACAAATTTCTTCTTCGCTGTACTTTTTATTTGCACCAACAATCAAACGAGCAAAAGAAACTGCATTTTGACTTGAGTTAGGATGAGCCATAATACCTCTCTTTTTGAAGGAAGACACCTGAAAGGCAACCTTCGAGATTTTCTTTAATAATTCTTTTCTATTTTTAACAATATTTTCCAGCTGTTGGCCTTTTTTTTTTTTGCAGCAATACCTTTAATTTCGAATTTTCTTCCTTAATTAGCGAAATTTGTAAACTGCTCTCAAACTGATCAGCTTTTAGTTTTTCTATTTCCGCTCAGAGTTCTTTTATTTTAACGGAATCCTTAATGTGGCATGTGCAAAAACATATAGGCTCGTCTATTTGTTGGTCCATAATACGTGGTCGTTTACCATTTCCATAATCGCGGTCATACGTGTAGTTCGGTATTCCGTCAAATGAAGTCACAGCTGAAGAATTTGGGTTTTCGGTAGTCGAAGCTATATATTCCACTTTTCCTTATTGTACTGGAGGCAATGTATCTTCCAAAAAGTCAGATGCTGGTCTTTTTCTTCCATATTCAAATTTGGGAGTTGCAACAAAAGGTGCCTTGAACTCTTCATTTTCCAAGTTTTGGGATATTTCAACTGTAAATACAAATAAATGGTTATATGTATAGGTTCAAATAAAGAGGATGATAAGCCAATTAGTTTTACTTTAGTTCATGAAAATTGTTTAGGTTTAGTAAAAAAATTAAGTCTAAATAGATCGGCTAATGCATGTACATTTGAAATTTGAGCAACATTGGTTAATAAATAAGAGTATTATGGCCAAATTTGGGAAAATCGATCGATGCATATATATGGGAGCTATATCTAAATCTGAACCGATTTGATGATATTTTTATCAAAGTTATTATACCCTGACCACTATGTGGTTTAGGGTGTAAAAAGTATGCAAATTTTACTAAAACATAAAATAGTTCATTATTTTCCTAAATTGGGAAAAGTTGACTTAAATTGAGTTCATAAGTCTTTCAAATTAGTAAATTTTACTAAAGTTTTACCTGTCTTTAACTTCATACAGCGATAAATTATTATTCTTAATAAATTTTCTTAAATTTGACAAAAAGTATTATCTTATTTGTAGCATGTTGCTATACTGCTGTAGTTAAAACAGATTTCTCTAACCATAACTCTCTCTTTGGTTGTATAAGCGCAATTAAATGTTAGCAAGGGCCCCGGAGTAGACGGGATAAGAGCAATTGACCTTACAAATAATGCACTTACATTGCCACCATTCATAACAAAATTAGTTAATAGTACATATAAACCAGTGTTTAGAGAATAATGTACATTGTATTACATTGTTTGTCGATTTAGCAAAGCATTCGATACAGTATCCTACGAAAAAATCGTAGAAACTTTAAAAAGAAATGGGATACGAGGAATTTGTTTGGAATAGTTCAAAAACTATTTACAATACAGAAAAATATGTAACAATTTTAGCCAAACAAAACTTATCAAATATGGAGTACCACAATCCCTGCCAACATTTTTTGAATTTGACGGCGCTTCTGAGAATCCCCACCATGTCGAAAACAATCGTATACGACATCCAAAACTCGAAAATCATTCCTCAGCATATTATAACATTTATTGCTTTGCATAAAAATGCTTTGGGCCACACAAATTTCTTGTCGATTTAGCAAAGCATTCGATACAGTATCCTACGAAAAAATCGTAGAAACTTTAAAAAGAAATGGGATACGAGGAATTTGTTTGGAATAGTTCAAAAACTATTTACAATACAGAAAAATATGTAACAATTTTAGCCAAACAAAACTTATCAAATATGGAGTACCACAATCCCTGCCAACATTTTTTGAATTTGGCGGCGCTTCTGAGAATCCCCACCATGTCGAAAACAATCGTATACGACATCCAAAACTCGTCGGAAAAGCGCCGTCAAGAAGTTGTACCACGCCAACTTACTACAAAAAAGTATCGCATGAGTGCAATTATTAGGTGCCTTTTTTAATAAATTTAGAACGACGCCAATAAGAGCCCCTTTAAACAATCAGAAAAATGTATTTTAAGATAGTTGTAAAATAATCATTGTGGTCAAGTAAAACACGATTGTTTAGATGTTTATTAATTTGATTAAACATTTATAAATTCTTATAAATATAACATTTATACCACTATCACAACACATTTAACATAATTTTTTTCATTAATAATAGAATGATGTTGATTTACAAGTGGCAAATTACATGTTGCAGCGTCTATCAGCCAGTGGTTTTATTCTCGATGGAGGCAGCGTGTCTGTAAAATATCTAAAAAACCATCACTTTATTCCATTTGGAACGTCAAAAATTGTTCACTAATATACCTTTAACAATTTTAAGCGAAATAACTATGTTTTCAGCACTTCATTATCGATTTTATTTAAATAAATTATAGGAAGCTAGTTGCGCTTGGTGTTTCACAAAATATAAAATGGCTCTTGTAACAATAGTGATGGCAAAATACTTTCATGTACATTTCATACTTTTTCATACGCTTCACCCGTCCACAGTTGGCGATTGTTGCAGTGTCACTTACGAGTCTGTGGTAGCGATGAGGATGAAATGAAACTTTGAAATGCTGGCATGGATACAGCGAAAACCATAATACAGAATGAATTCGAGATACTGACAAAATTGTGTCATGATATAGGCCTTATAATTAATGCAACGAAAACTAAAATTATGTTTATTAGACCAATTCATTTCCATCTGCGAAAATATATTATTCCAGAATCATATCTCAGACATAGTATAACAGTATGGAGAAAATAACATACTGCACAATAATACAAGAAACACAAAATAGGATCGTCAAATTGCTATGCAAAAGTAAAAACCACACTCACACAACAAACACAAACCAATCAATCGAAAAATAACTTGATACGATAACAATTACATCAGAATTTTATAAAAACTCCCAAGTTTTTAAACCAATCAATCACCAACAAAGTACGCGGAACGAAAGAGGACCAGATAACTGCAACCGGTGGCTTTTTTTCGTATTGCAATCTTACCCACAAAATGTCGGTAGCAGTGAGTAAGACACGAATTATCATGCGATCTTTTACATTGATACAAATGCGAGAATAAAAACACCACTAGTATATAACAATATTCGTATGCAGTGTCTTGCAATCTTAAACCAATCGACATCGTAACAACGGTGGGTAAACAAAAAACCAGTGTGGCACTTAAGTGGGATTGCACTCAACAACAATAATTACCAGCAGCTGGCATTAGCTCAAGAGAATTGAGAGAGTACCAAATAAAAGAATACCAAACTACTGAGATATGGGAAACAAATTTGTGTGATTGCTTTACTACGGTGTTTTCGAGAAACCAACACTCATACTAACAAAAACCGACAGTCGTGGGTTGCATTGGATATTTGTGGTTGAAATTTTTTTACCAATTGGTGTTTTAAGATTGCAAATATAGGTGTTTACTAAATACACTGGTCGGTTGCGGTAGATCTCAGCTGTTCTCTGAAGAGGACGTTAAAAGATTCCGAAGTACCGAACCAACTACAGAAAATTTTCTCTTGTTGTAACGTTACCAACCACCTTCAACAATATGCCCTTAGACCAACAAAACATACCAAATGTCTCAAGTAGAATAAGAAAACTCAAACACCACTTCATATAGTATATACTTCATAGTGTATATACTATTTTTTTCACTTGTCTATAAGAATAAATTGAAAATAGAATAAAATATTCAAAACCTAAAAAGTTAAAATCTGTACGCAAGTAAATATAGTTTTATATAACCTGCAGACAAGCGTAAGATCTTCGCGGAAAAAGTTTTTTGTAATATAAGAAATCTGTATTAAATATACAAAACATAGAATTAAAAAAAAACTATTTTAGTTAAAATTTTCTAAAATAAACCTACATATTCATTCATGGAGGGCTAACTTTGTTTTGGTGTGTATCTGGAGGCAATCTTTGCAAAGTCAACATGCACAGCTTCAGGCCCCAGTTTTTGTCCATTGGTGTATCTTATTTAAATACGTCTGGAGGTAATGTACGGATACATCTGTATTTTTTGACTTGTTCGAAAGTCGAGTGTTTTATAGCTCTTGTGACTATGAATGATTTCAGTCTTCTGCAAAAGAGTTTTTTCGCAAAGCTTAACAATAATTGGAAGCAGAGATATTGCTCTGTATGAATTGGAAACGTGCGGTGTTTTCCCCGGTTTTTGCATCATGACAACATCTTCAACTTTCCAGAAATTTGGAATATATATCATTTTTCGGACTGCGTTCATTGTTGTGGTTAGACGAATAAATCCATGGTATGGTAAATTTCTTAAGATACCACCCTTAATTTTATCGAAACCAACAGATTTTTTTACCTTGATTTGACTCACTTCTTTAAAATGGTTGCTCGCTAATTGCATATTTATTTATTTGATGTTGAAGATTTTTTCCTGTATTGCATGTTACATAAGAAGAATTTGAAAAGGCCAACTAAAGATTATTCAAAAATTCGTTCACCTTTTCGAATAAAAAACTACTGTAAAATATTTCCATCGGATGTTTAAAAGATCTACATTCTGCAAATGTGAATTTAATTACTTTTGATCCAATGTTGTATCATTTTTAATGTAAAAGGAACATTTTCATTGATGTTTTAGTGAAAGAACTTTGAAACATATGGATGAATTTCTCGTAAGATGTTTTCATAGCATTATTTATTTCTCTGTTTTAGTACATTACCAGAAGATTATACACGCTGATATAAAACCTGGAAATCTGTTGTTAACAGAGAGCGGACGTGTGAAAATAGCCGATTTAGGAGTGTGTAATGAATTTATTGGAGAAGATTCAATGATGACAAATTATTCTACAGCTGGTACTCCTGCTTTTAGAGCTCCCGAAACATTAAATGTGGGACAGGTAAGCTTTTTATACAATTATATTTGCGTTATTTCTAGTTTGACAAGTGTTTGAAAAAAAAACGAAAAAATATAGATGGCTGTATTAATGTGATCTCTCCAAGTAAGAGAACTATTAAACATTGCGTTTAAATTTTTCGCACGGTCGACAACCTCAAGTCTTCCCCCATCAATCCGTATATCAATATCGTGAGAAACTAGCGCTAAACTGTTTCTTACAATTAAACATTTAGATTTGGTGGGGTTAAGACACAGACATTAGCACCTGCATAAATCCTAGATAAATCATTATTTATCAACTCTACATGTTCATCTAGCTAAACCCTAGTGCTACTAATATAGAACTGGACGTCGTCTGCGTACATATGTATCTGACAGAAATACAGTTGACTTGGTAAATCATTACTATGCAGGGAGAATAGAAGTACAGTACAGTATATATGTACATCTGACGATACAATATCTTCTCAAACAAGATAAGGAAGTCTATTTGAAAGATTGCGGACGAAACTCATTCGAACCCTTTGGCAGTGGTATAATCTTGGCATGTTTCCATATGGAAGGAAGGTACTAGTGGTGATTATTCCATTGTGTGATATATGGCAGTATATAAGGCAGAATAATTCGCACAAATCTCAACACAGGAAAACTCGTTAAGTAGGCGAAGAGCCAAAGCTGTAGAAATTCTGATAAGTCGTTCCACTATTATTATTCAGCTCATCGACATCAATATCAACAGAACAGCCACCACAGTCCCCACCAAATCCTATCTCGCAAATGGTCTTCCATGTTCTTTTGGACACCAAGGCAGATTAAAAGCATCTACAGTAATATTCAGTCTTGGTCGACCTTATCAACTTATTAAGACGGGCCCTGACAGAACGATATTCCTCGCGTAGTTCGGCCGTCCGAAAACTCTTCCACCTAGAATACGAGGCATTCCTTATATCAATTGCCGAACGAATATCCCTAGTAAACCAGGGTTTGGACCTGGATTACCCTTCTAATCCTCATCAGACCCGTAAGATCCTGCAAAGCGTAAATGCTCCTCTGAAGGAAATCCGCTTGCAACTCAACTGAATCCATCTAAACAACAAATCCCATTCAACATTAGCCCAAAGAAAATCGTAATCCAAACTCCCGAAGTCCCTGTAAGCAAAAGTAATTTTCATTGTCGATGTATGTGTATGCACATACGGTTTTGTTTGTGTTTCGACATATTTGAGTTTTTAGATATCACTAAAAGTAACTATTACATATGAGCACTTCTAGTTTTGACCACTCAACCTACTGGATTATTTTCCTCTGTTGAACAAACCAGATTGTTCGAAAAACATAAATAGTCTGCTTAAGTAAACATTTACGAGGTCCGCCAGTAATCTAAAGCTGTCATTAGCGTAGCTAGACAATATTCCTAGGGGGGCTATGTTATAGCTCCCCTAGCTAAAATTTTATAGACTGAACTTATAGGTTCAATTAATTTTTTATTTCATAAAAATTAATAAAAAAATTAGACATCAAAATAACTCGACAATTTATTTATAATGAAGCAACTAAAAGTAGTTCCACACTTTTCCCAACAAAAATATTGGGATTTGTTCTAAGGGCACAACTTTAAAAGCACATCCAAGGAAGTTTTTTTACTTCATTATTTTTCAGTTTTTAATTGGTAAATTTTTGTTTTTTTTTTTCAAATAGTTTAAAAAAGAGTAAGAATAAATAAAATGGTACAAATTATTCAAATTTTGCCACAAAAATGCTAAATCCATTATAGAGAAATCGATGATTTGACGGTGACAAAGGAAAAGAGATATGTTTGTACGAATTTATTTCGGCATAAGCCGGCTATCATGTAAAACCTTTTTTCGGAAGGTTCAAGTGTGGTTCATTGTTGGGTTTAATGAACTGCCTGAATTTATTCTGATAATTGGTTGATCGTTTTGCTGCAAGTAGAGGATGCTGATGAGGAATGTGGTAATTACGAAACGTGCGTCCATCCAACCATCTTGTCAAATAAATTTGACAAATATTGTTTTCCTCTGTTGGTTAAGCTACACTTGTAGTTTAGTCAATACTTGGTTTTAAGCTGAAATCAAAAACAACAACAATGATTAGAAATCGATCTTTCAAAATATTCTAGGGAAAACGTTTCAAGCGTTAGAATACATTAAAAATCATAAAAAATATAAAATATATTTATTTGGGAAAATATCACAGAATTGTTTAATTCACATTCAAAACACTGAATTCGGATCATACCTTAAGAAGTGATGCAAATTCATTGCAACGGCTGTTGAAATGGTGGACATTCGTCCTATGACAAGTTCATATTAAATTCATCGCTTCTCCGCCAATTTTGCACCACTTCCGGACCCAAAAAGAACATTTTCGCTTCTTTTTTGGCGACGCTTTTTTTTTGTATCATTATTAAGATATTATTTTATGAAAGAATAATTTTAATTATTATTATTACCATTTTTTTAATTAAATTGAATAACCCATACTAAACAAAATATTAAAGCAGCTTTAGTTATTAAACTAAACATAAATTTAGGAACTTAAATCAACAGCTTTGTTTCATAAATATCAGATTTCAAACATTGCCATAGGCCGCTGCTTCCACAACCCAAGTAATTCGATTGTGCCCGAAAGTTTTTAGTGGAACTTTGTGCGGTTGTATATACTTGTGTAATTTTTATAAAAATGGAAAATCGTAAATAGGTTTTAAAATTCTTGGGGGAAGGCTAAGCCCCCTCCCCAGAGGCCTTCCTACGCTTATGAAAGCTGTATGCCCCTAATATTCCCTTACACCTTACACAAAATGTAGGACATTCACACAAGAGGTGTTTAATCGATTCCCTTTTTTCCGCATCATGACAACGCATGCAGTAGTTATTATACTTCGCGCCAATAGGCAGCACCCGTTATAGCAGATATCAGGAGTGATATCTGATGTCTTGAAAACACTATCATATCTAGTGTGAGTTTAAGTTTACACTGAAAAAACAGTGAACCCTTTTCCATTGCAAAATGAACTAATCTGTAGTAATATTGACCATGATTTAGCCCTTAAGATTTTTTTCATCTTGTCTAGTTTATAATTCTCTTAAATTTTAGTTCATCTATAACATTGTATTTTAGTTCATTTTTACAACGCCATAAGATTTATATACCACTACCAAGTTAAAAAGTCAGTATTATTTTGTTTTACTTGCTTATTTTTTGGGAGACCCGATAATAAAAATTGGTTAGCAGTCTCTTTAAAATGTCGACGACTAAACTATTTTTAAATCAATCATTCCACAGTACAGAGAAATTAAATAATTAAAGGAACAACAAACTGTTTTATTATTATGAAAATTTTCATACATTAAAATTAAACTTTCTTTAAGCAAAAGTACTTTATTATAAAAACTTATGATGAAAGTTCTTAATACAATGTTTTTTTGTGAATAAAAATTATGACCACGTGGAACAGAGAGTAGTTCATTTGAACTCGCTGTTTGAACATTTTGACTTATCCTTGTTTTATTCATCGTAGGTAATTTTTTCACATATCTTGCTGGAAAAAAAATGGAAGCAATGATGAAAATTGTTAAAAATTAACACCATGTAATGAAATATAATTTTTTAAATCTTTATTTTAGCTTGTAACTTACCATATTTGGGGGCATTTTATCAAATGGTGTAAGGAATTCAACTTTTCTTTGGAAAACGTATCTCATAAAATTTGTACCTGAAACAATTAGAGAAATAATGAAGTATTCTATATGAACTCATAAAACTGTGTTTTTATCGATGTGAAGGATATAATAAAATAAATATTCTAGTTGAAAGAAAGCCAAAGTTTTAATATAAAACTTACCAATTCTCTATTAAATTGTACGCTGAGGGGAAATATAAAAAGTTGTCCAAATTTATTTGGGTTACTCTGAAATTAAATATTAAATAAAATTATTAAATAAGTTTTCAAAAAATTTTATGAAAAAAATAATAATATGCATAAAAAACCAAATATTCTTGATAACCCTAGACAGTCATCATTCGTCAAAATGACGACACGTAATTTCATTTTCGATTTAAAATTTTAGTCTATTGGGAAATGGTAAATTTAAGTTATACTAATTCGACCGTTTTATTAATTTTTGTTTTATACTACTTAAAACCAAATATAACAAAAAAATAAACTCAAGTTTGGTTCACTTTTTCGCTCACGATGAAAATTATAGCGTCTTGAAATGAGCCGTAGTCAAAATGACGAAGGATGACGTTAAGTACAAAAAATAAGCATGACTGTCCAGGGCTAAAAGAAAGTTAAAGAATCCTTACCAATTCACTATTAAATTACAAGAAAAGGAGTACTAAAAATTTGTCCAAATTTTTAAGGGGTTATTCTGAAATTAAATATTTGTTTTTACATTAAAAATATTACATTTGTTTCCAAAAAATTTTATTAAAGAAATACTAAAATAAAGCATTAAAACCCTGTAATTTTGATGATAAAAATGTCATAAAAACGTAAATATTCTAGTCGAAAAAAGGCAATTTTTAAAAGAAAACTTACCAATTATCTATTTTTTAAATTTGTTCGAATCCATCTGGAGTTGCTCTGAAATTAAATATTGTTTTTACAACAAAGAAAAACATTGAACTGGTTTCCAAAAAAATTAATTAACAAATAATAATATACATAAAAAATATTCTTTTTAAAAGAAAGTCATATTAAAAAAAATACTTACCAGTTTATGAATAAACTATACGCTGAGATATAACAAAAATTTTCCAAATTCATCTGGAATTGAATATTATTTTTTTACATAGAATAATAAAAATTTCAATACACTTTCAACATATTTTCGTAAATATTCGTAATAACTTTTTTCTAAACTACCGATAAAATATTAATAACTTTCATTTAAAAGGTTTAATAAACAAACACCAATATATGTCTCAAAAATCCAAAATATTCCATGCCTTTATATTCCCTTGTTGCATACCTACTTAAAAGATGCAACAGTCCACGCCAACGCCAAATATACAACTGAAGCATGCCAAACAAAACCAAGCAAAGCCAAAACATTCCTACAACAACAAAAACACATGTGCCTTTATTGAAAACAACACCTCATCCAGCCAAATAAACCATCCACACAATAAACACACACACACAAACCACTAAATGAACAAAAATAAAAACAACCCACGCTCATGTATACACAACAAAACTCAACTCTTTACATTAATCACATTCCACTATGCCGATAAAAATCTCTGTACTATTCATTAGTTCGTCGCATCTGCTGAAAATTTACTCTAAGAATAATATTCGTAAAGGCACACCAGTATATGAACGATGAAACGTTTAACTTAAAATTTGCCAAATTTTCAAGAAATGTTATCTACCATTTTTGACGAAAATGTCTATAAATTTTATTACATGTGAACTAAAAATATTTCATTGGGTAATTTTTTACCAACAATTATTAACTATAAGAATTGTCAGTAAGAAATTGCTATCCACTTTCAAGTTCATTTTTCGTAAAAAAATATTTTCTCATACAAAAAAATCTTATAGTAAATTGCACTTATTATTTAGAAAGTACTTTACATTTCACAAGTAGTTTTATAGCATGACAAACGAATTTTTAACTACCAGTTAAGAAATTTTTTAAGGAATTTTCCATCGTATTTTGTAGGCCATGAACTAAACGATTGCTACTTAGAATTTGTAAAATTTCCTTCCGAGTAGTTAATTTTCGTTGAAGATACGAAAAATGAACTAAAATTCTGGAAAATTCTTGTAATAAATTATTGTAAAAATCTTCTTAAATTTACGAGACACTTTTTTTTCTGTGTAGATGGGGCCATATTTGCTTCGTGTCGTTGCAACCCTTGCAATCCTCCCATCGGACATTCGCCATCATAATGGCCTTCTCACGTTGTAAGAGCTTGCATGTAGCCAGACGCATACCAACAGATTCTAGTTACCCTTGAATATGCAAGGTAGATCCTAATCTTGCCAACTCATCCGCTTCGCAGTTCCCCAGTATGTTCCTATGGCCAGGCAACCATATTAGGTGAATTTGTACTGCTCAGCCATCTCGTTGAGAGATTTGCGGCAGTCGATGGCCGTTTTCGAGTTAAGGAACACAGAGTCCAAGGATTTTATTGCAGGTTGACTGTATGAGTATATATTTGTTGGAACATTACTTTTCAGCCAATTCGCCACCTCTCCTATTGCAAATATTTCATTCTGAAAAACACTACAGTGATTAGGTAATCTTTTCGCTATTCGAAGTTCCAGAATAGAATATACTCCGAATACCACTTGTGAAAGAAAGGATTTTCCCGCTTTAGGAATGAAAACAACTTTTGTTTCCCTCCACTTTCATGGAATATATGCCAAGTTGATACAGCCTTTATATATCGCCAACAACCAAGGGATAATTCTGCCAGTCACTGCTTGTAACTCCTTCGGAAAAATTCCATCAGGTCCGGGGGATTTTAAAGGTCCAAAACTATATAAAACCCATTTGATTCTAGATTCCGCATTCAAGTTCCTCGATAGGAAATGACCACTGAGCCTTCTCAGTTCTCGCTTATAAATTCGCTCCACTGCGTGTTCGATATTCTGCACAGTTCTCATATTTATCTCTGGTATCTCCGGTTTCATCATATTGAACGTTACCCAATACTTATTGCAATCAGCTTTCCTAACATTTGGCGGGAATATGGTCTTAGTGGTACGAACATCAAATTTTAAACTGATGGAGCGATTATCTGAGAAGCTATGTTCTCCTAAAACCTGCGACTAAGATATATTTTCATTCAGTTCTTGCGAGGCCAAGGTGACGTGCAAAACCTATTGCCGGTTTTCAGTTACGAAGGTTGGGGCATCTCCCTTATTGCAAATTAGTACGCAAAATAAACTCTAGGAGTGACTCTCCTCTTGTATTAATGTCACCACTTCCCCATATGTTATGATGTGCATTTGCATCGAATACCATAATTAATTTTATCGTTGCTTTCAATGACTCCTCAACTAAGTTCTTAACGGCACATGAAAGCTTCTTCCTATCATGTCCATTGTCCAATATTTGCATTTGGTTATTTCTAAACTTGCAACGACAGTGTCTGCATTGCTAATTCAAGAAAGCAGAAACCAGTTAAGTTCATTTTTAGCAATTTTACAGTAACATCGTTACTGCAATAGTTTGAACCCCGGAGTACTTAATTCACATATTTGGTTCTTATGGTTCTAGAAATAATAGTTCTTATGTCTCCTTTCATCAGGAGCAGCACAAACGCCTTAAAAGGAGGATCCATCAAAAATTTCAACAACCATCATATCAGCCGTTTCGATCGAGTCGTCAAGAATGGCCTGTTCGCAGTCTCGGTGACTCTCGCAATAACTCTCGGTTCGACTTTGGTGAGCTTTGAGGCAGTAGGACTTCTGTTGGCACTGAAGGCCAATGCCACTGATTTAACGCAAAGCATTCCCGCTTCTTCTAGAAATAACTGCAATGAAGTAATAGCGGCCCTTCAACGCAAGTACGGTGGAAAACATAAGCAAGACATCTTCAGGATGGGGTTAAGAGGAAGAGTCCCGCAATCAAACAAGACTCTACAAGACTTTGCAACAGAAGTTGAGCGGTTGGTACTTGTGACATCCCAGGAAAGAGTCATTTTCTTGTGGATCGTCTTACGATTGATACCTTTGTAAATGGTATTCGAGACCCAGATATAAAATGTGCAACATATGCGTCACAAAAAGCTATATTTAGTGAAACTGCGACATTTGACATTGCACAAGAGACAGCGAGAGTACTAGCCTCAAGTTCACAAAGTACGTAATGTGTGGACCGAAAATGACGAATCAAATTCAGTGATTGAATCAGTGACAGAAGCTGTTAAGCAGGCAATGCAGAAAATTAAACAAGAGGCAAATAATTCCAGGATGAAATGCTATAACTGTAATAAGACTGGACATCTTGCTCGGGAATGTAAAGCAAGATGAAAACGTTCAAGATCAACATCGCCATCGCTATCCCCATCAAACAATACCCATGAGTGGGTGACCCCACAATCCAGTGAGTCACCTTTAAACTAAATCGAGCTAGTTCAGCGGGCCAAGAGCTGGCTCCCACAGATGATGGACCCACAATCTCCATAGCTATAGTTTAACAGCAAAATAAAAAATTAACTAATGCGGGTGTTATTAATGGCAACAAGTGTATGTTACATTGACGTTGGATACTGTCAAAGTCTATTATTGGATCAAGCATAGTAAAAGAAAACACTCCACCATTGATTGGAGTCAAACTACGCACGTCAACAGGGGAACCCGCAACAGTACATGGGGAAGTCGCCATGAAGTTAACTATTTCCAACATATCCGTTAAGTATGAGTACATTTTGGCCTATATAGTAGACGAAGTTATAATAGGTGTGGATTTCAAGATTGCCTTTGGTCTCAACCTGGATATGAAACGTCATGTCATGACCTGGTCCGATACCTAAACACAGGTTAATGTGGGATATGACAAAAATACGCATATCAGAGGGTTGATTACGAGCAAGCCAGAGTTAATACCACCGCATTCTGAATATTTTGGGTGCCAATGAATAGAGATTGTTAAGTCAGCAAATAGTAAAAGTATTAACATTTTGATAGCGAACGCCCTGGTAACAACGAATTGCAGAGGGACTTATACCAGCCCGAGTCTTTAACTCGTCTGACCATCATGAGCACATTGGAAAATTTTATGAAAGTGGCAAATGTTCTCCAGCTGAGGCTATAATGAACTTGGAAAGCAAATCATCAAAGACACATGCTGAAGCGAAGAAACATCTGGAAGGTATTGTCGAAGCTTGGGCACGTCACGCCTTTGCTTTTGAGAAGAGAAATCAAGGTGAAGCATGAAATAAACACCACAGAACAAAGGCCAATAACACGAGCCCCACGTGTGTGTTCTTCTGGCAAAACGAGATGAGGTCCAAAAGCTCGTAAAGAAAATGGCTGACAGTGATCGAGCCATCATTAAGTTTTTGGTGCTCACCAGTTGTGCTAGTCAAAAAGAAAGATGGAAGCACTCGATTCTGCGTGAAATACAGAAAGTTAAATGATGTCACCACGAAAGACAGTTATCCACTTTCACACGTTTGACTCGCAGGGTACTATTGGCAAGTAGAGATCGCCGAAAAAGGCAAAGAAACAACAGCTTTTGGCATTAATGGCAGTCTTTGTCAATTCAATGTAATGCCATTCGGAGTATGCAATGCTCCGGCTGCCTCCGAGAGATTGATGGAGCGGGTGCTGAAAGGGGTTGCACAGGAAGCCCTGCATTATATACCTCGACGATATGTGATGGGCAAGACACTTGTCGAGCACCTTAAGAACTTGAATGAGGGAACGAAACTTATGATTTTTCAGTCATTGATACAATCGCACATAAATTACCTGGCCAGTGTGTATGCGTACAACAAAGATTGCAGTTCCTTAAAATCCCTTCAAAGGATTCAAAATAGAGGTTTGAAACTTGTGTACAATCTTCCATTGCGATTTTCAACACAATCATTGTATCACTCGGTAGCTAAGAATATACTACCAGTGCATAGTGTTCATGAATATCAAGTTCTGCTTTTTATCTACAAATCTATTAATAATATTGGCCATCACACAATTAAATTTGTTCAGAATCAAAACTATTTTAATACAAGAAATCAACAAAATCTGAGAGTACCTCGATGTAGGTTTGAAAAATGCAAACAAAGAATAGATTACTCAGGTTGTTTAAAGTACAATGAGCTACCACAATGTATAAAGTCGATCTGTACTATTTCAAGATTCAAGAAGGCATGTAAAGAGTTTCTAAGTAACAAGCTATAAAAAGAATTATTAGATTAATATAAAATTAATTATATAACACAAAAATTATATTCACTTTGTAAATAGTTTACAGTAAGAAATATTATTTGTTGTCACATGCCTCTACAATGCCCTTATGGCGCTGAGGCCCAAATATGAATGAAGTTTAATTTAAGTAAATAAACGATAAATTAAAAAAAAAAAAAAACTCAACGCAAAGAAGTGCTCTCTTTTCCAGCGGAAAGTTAAGTTGCTGGGACATCATGGGACGGCAGAGGGCATATACACCGATGAAGCAAAATCCAGGCTGTGCGAGATTGGCCACGTCCACCAAATCTCCACGAATTGCGCATCTTCCTTGGGTTGTTATTATAGACGATTTCTACAAAACTTCGCCAGCATAGCTGAAATTCCAGTGGAGGAAAGGAAGAGTTATTTCATAATCTAAAAGAATTTTTTTGTGTTAAGCTCCTGTTCTGGCATATCCTATTCTTCGTAAAAAATTTCTTTTGGTTACAAATGCTAGCGCGTACGGAATTGGAGGTGTGCTATCTCAACACATTGACGGTAAAAAGAAGGTTATCGGATATTTTAGCCGAACGTAGTCTAAGCCCGAAAAGTACTATTGCGTAACGAGAATAGTACGTCATAGAGGGCGTAAAACATTACAATAAATACAAGTATAGACAGCATTTCTTCTTCAGAACTGCTATACGATGGTTGCTCCAATTCAAGAATCCGAAAACTAAACTGGCACGTTGAATAAAAAGACTCCTGGAATAATAAACCAAACTAGGCGAGTATTCTTTTGATACTAATACTAAACATATTCACACATGAGCTCTTATCAGCTAGAGCAACGATTTTATTGCGATCCTAAGTAAACAAATGCGTCCCAAATCTCCATCTAATGATAGGGACAAATTCTAAGATATCTTTATTGTCGCCGTTATTGCATCCATGTTCAAAAGATATTTATTTTGAATATTCTGCCGGCCGGAAAATAGAATGTCTAATATTGCTGCTATTTTGAGCATTGTTATAAAATGAGATTTTGAGAATTATTAATCCTAGGATAATTAAGATAAGTGCTAAGTGCCCAGATCCTTCAACATTTTGTTGGGCTGTATTCTTAAGTTAGTGGACTGTATTATATAATTACATTCTAATGTTTAATATATATAAACGAACTGTAATTAGAAATAATATCATTTAGGAATAATCTAATTTGGAAATAATCTTTATATAACCATTGTAATAACAGCGTTATGCTCAATTTTACATTATATCTCCATAAAGTGTGGATTGACTTCATTTGTTGTTCTTTTTAGCAGATTGACCGTAGATCCAAGTACTGATGTCTGCTTTCTTGTAAAACAACCCACACCGGTCCTCAACACCTTGCGCCGTCATCCTGTATCTGTTTGGAGATTTGTTAATATCCGATTCCATATAATCTTCCTTTTAAATGAGTTCTTAATGTTGAGATATTTTTCGGGACTTTCTTCTTCATTCGCCAATGCAGCATTGTCTTCCTTCTTCTTATTCCTTCGCTGGGTAAACTGCATCCATGATTAGCGAACTGTTCCTTGAAGATAATCGCTACCGTAAAATGCACCAACTCTGCCCTCCGTTGCACTCCGGGGGTGAGTGATACTATTCCTTCTAACTTTCTGATTCTAGAAGCTTCTTCACTCTGCTGTCGGCCTCGAATGGTGGGTAACTGCTTCCCTTATCATTGCTGAATACTCCTTGCGGTCATGCCTTGGATATGTTACTCTTTCTGTTGATGACATTAGTAACTTCGGCTGTGGTAAATTGTGGTGTGTCATCGACTCGGAGACCACGTATGCGACGAGTAGCTCTCCTTTTCGCTCTATCACTCTAGGGATGCTCGACAAACTGTCGATTGAAAAATCTGGCGCATCTCTTCGGAACCGTCACCGTCACGTCGCCAAAGGTGACTGCGATTCCATCATCCCTTGTGTTGGGGTTCGAGAGGGCTCTCGCTGTTGACCACAATTTAATAGTTCCTGTGCCTAAGTTACATTTCCCAGGTGCTTTAACCAAGAGTTCCGCTTGTGCTCGACTATTTTACTAATCTCTAGATTCAGTTCCCTGATTCTAGGATTAACCGGGTTAGCACGACGGCGTTCATCACGCTCGTCTGCGCGTCCCGCCGCTTCGGCTGAGAAGTTGGGTCTCACTTGGGCAATTCGACCAGCGGGTATGAAGCGAGCGGCTGCTGCGTTGATAATGTCCAGGAACACCCTCTGGGCAACGTGAACATGAGAGGGGGACGGGAGCTCAGTGAAGTGGCGATCTGTGTATTCTCTGAAGCCTTCCCAGTTGGCTTTCTTTTGATTGATAAACGTCCGGCGTTCAGAGGTTATGAAATCGGAGGGTCGGGCAATGTTGAGAATTATGGGGTGGTGGTCTGAACCCAATGAAATGACGGGTTACCAGGAAACGTCATTTATCAGACCATGCGATGCGAAGGATAAATCTGGGGAACTGCTGAAATCACCCATAATTCTCGTGGGGGCCTCTATGTTCACCGTGCAAAATGTGGAGACATCTATCTGCTCTGCCAAAGCTATGCCTCTTTGGTCATTACCCAGGAGAGATTGCCAAAGTTCGTGGTGGGCATTAAAGTCTCCTAGAACCAATCGGTTATACCCGCACAACAGCCACTCAATGTTTGGGCTGTAACCTGGAGCTCAGCTACCAACCGGCGGTATATACACATTGTATAGCTGTACAATTAATTATCATTGACAACCGTTGCAGTGAGCACCATTTGAAATCCCAAATCAATCTGTTCTCGTTGAGTTCCAAATGAATACTAATTTCTTTATTGAATATAAACTTATATCTAGAATATTGAAAATCTTAACCTAATCTAGAACAAGACAACAATAATCTGTTATCATTCGAGAGGGCTCTCGCTGTTGACCACAATTTAATAGTTCCTTTGCCTAAGTTACATTGCCCTGGTGCTTTAACCAAGTGTTCCGCTTGTGCTCGGCTATTTTACTAATCTCTAGATTCAGTTCCCTGATTCTAGGATTAGCCGGGTTAGCACGACGGCGTTCATCACGCTCGTCTGCGAGTCCCGCCGCTTCGGCTGGGAAGTTGGGCAATTCGACCAGCGGGTATGAAGCGAGCGGCTGCTGCGTTGATGATGTCCCGGAACACCCTCTGGGCAACATGAACATGAGAGCTCAGTGAAGCGGCGATCTGTGTATTCTCTGAAGCCTTCCCAGTTGGCTTTCTTTTGATTGATAAACGTTCGGCGTTCAGAGGTTATGGTTAATGGTGAGAATTATGGGGAGGTGGTCTGAACCCAATGAAATGACGGGTTACCAGGAAACGTCATTTATCAGACCAGGCGATGCGAAGAATAAATCTGGCGAACTACTTCAATCACCCATAATTATCGTGGGGCCTCTTCGTTCACCGTGCAAAATGTGGAACCATCTATCTGCTCTGCCAAATCTATGCCTCTTTGGTCATTACCCAGGAGAGAATGCCAAAGTTCGTGGTGGGCATTAAAGTCTCCTAGAACCAATCGGTTATGCCCGCACAACAGCCACTCAATGTTTGGGCTGTAACCAGGAGCACAGCTATCAACCGGCGGTATATACACATTGTATAGCTGTACAATTAATTGTCATTGACAACGGTTGCAGTGAGCACCATTTGAAATCCCAAATCAATCTGTTCTCGTTGAGTTCCAAATGAATACTAATTTATTTATTGAATATAAACTTATATCTAGAATATTGAAAATCTTAACCTAATCTAGAACAAGACAACAATAATCTGTTATCATTCTTCTAGCTGTCTTATCACCTAGCAAACGATCCCAAGTGAACATGCAGCTCACATGCACGTCCATTAGATCTTTTGTTGTAACCCTTTGAAAACACCCTCACACGTAAGTGTTTCTTAGAATGGGTGGTTCATTTTGATCGTTTCTCTTATCTTCACAAGTGGAAAGAGAAAGTAATAAAAGGGCTGTTTTCTTGTAGCACTGGATACCCTAAGCGGTGAAGGACTAAAAGAAAACAGAGTACTCGTTTATCCAGGACATCTCCCAAAAATATGCAACACTGTCATCAGCTGTTCTGTTAGTAATAATTATTTACTGCTACGATTATTTATGACACTATACCACTTTGAATTTCATATTTTTCGATAAATTAGTCACAATAAAGTGCTATTGTGAATCGATGAAGCGTCACTTTATCAAAACACAATCTGGCAAGATCGGCGCGACTTGCACTGATGAGATGTTCTGGATAGAACACCAGTGCAACGATGTTCTGGATAGCCCATACAAATGTTGTATCCAGTGCAAAAAGAAACAGCCCTAAACTTAAATGTAAACACTATGCTGGAGATTATTGATATTTAGGTACATAGGACGTATTTGTTCCATATGCATTTGTTTTGATTAAAACCCCTCAGAGATCCCATGTTCAAAGCATATTTGTTTTGAACAATAAATCTATCTCGGCAGCCCCAGACTTGACTTCTACCCCCATACATTCCATATACGGGTCATTAGTGTCTGGCACAAGCGGGATAGGTTTATACTGCACGGAACGGTGTAATAGGAAAGCCAGGCCACCACCTCACCTTCTTGTGCGATCCTTTCGTAGCACATTGTATACATCACAATGGCGTAGGCTGCAGGTGGGATTCAGCTTAGTTTCTTGGATCGCCGCGACCCTTGTCCTTTTCCGATTCATAAAGTCCACGATATCACTAAGATTAGTGATATCGCAGCCCGTTGCAATTAAATTGCAAAAACGATACACTGTCCGGAAGTGGAACAACAATATTGGGTGTAAGATGTTGCGGCGGATAATATTGTTGTACGGGAGATGTCGGGGGGTCGCATAGTCTGACGACCCACTGCTGCTGTCGTTGGCACAGCATCCTGCCACATAGTCAGTACGACTATACTCCCGCAGCAATGTTAGGCAGGAGCAGTTCCGGAAGTGCACCCACTCCAAGCACCGGTTACACCGAAACCGAACGGTGGTAGATCAGGTTTCGGGAGACTGAACAGTACCATGGTCCGGGGTTTTCCTCTATCCCGTCTCGGACCAACAGCAAACGGAGAAGGCTCCCCGGGATGCACCTTCTCCAACACAAAAATACGGACGAAACAACACGTACACTGATGCCAATGGGTGGGATGCATCAGGTCAACCCGGTACAAAGGACCCGCCGCCTTGGGATTGCAATCTAGGAAGTGCAACTCTGTGCAGATTTTGCCTCCGATCCGTTCGAAAGGCTTATGTTTACCGTTCGAGTCTCTTACCACGGGTGGGGGAAAACTCGATACGGTTCGAAGGACCAAAATGTAAAGAAATAATAAACTCCTTACACGTTGAGTGGTTGTAAGTCACTAATTTATTCTAGAAAATATTCAACCTTATATACTAAATCTTAAACTAGCTACACACAAAAAAATTTTTCTGATTCAATCACGAAATTAATTGATCCAATTAATTTTTAATTGAAATGTCTTCAATCACAGAAATGATAGTATCAATTAAAAAATTAATTGAAGGTCAATTAAAAAATTAATTGATCCAATTAAAAAATTGATTGATACTATTAATTTTGGTGATTGATTTTTGTTTCAATTAAAAAATTTGTTGATTCAATTAAAATTTTAATTGAATATTTTTTAAAACTCAATTAAAATTTTAATTGGAAAAATTGTCGTGAAATTTTTTTCTGTGTACAATCTAAATATTCTTAAAAAGTAAAGCTAAGAACATGAACCCCTTAATAATATTTATGGCACAACGTTGCAGCGTTATCAGCTACGGCTACACATGTAATGCGTTTTCATTTTATTATACCATAACCCTTATCTATCCTAAATTCACATATCCCAGATACTGCATGTTTAGAAATCTAAACACTGGGCTCAATGGAATAGTTTGGTCCTAGTCAATGGATTCGTGCAACGTAAGTGGGAATGCGAAGATGGAAAGAACAGCCGAAATTTGATAATCGTACTAGATTCGAAAATAAGAGACGTTTTGACGAAGTTCCACAATGATTCCAATAGATGTCATCGGGAAATAATCAAAACCGCCGGTAAAGTCAAGCAACGATTTTTACAGAAAACTAATTTAATCATTGAACCCCGTCGTAAAAAAAGTCAAGAGGTCGTATTCAAAACAAAATGTCCAGAATCACTGGTATAAATATAACACATATCCACAGACGAACAATAGTTCTGCCCTAACAGATGAAATAACAAGTAAGGAAAGTCTAAAGTCGGTCAGGACCGACTACTATGTATATCAAAATTTTGGATACCATCTTAACACCTTCAAATTTGTTGGGAGCTATATAAAGGTTTATATTCCCATATACAAATATTTAAATATGAAGCGATTTAAATTGGTTAACGACCGGGACGGACCACAATGTTAGTAAAAAAATATTGGAAATATTAAAATTGCACAAATATATCTCAAGCCTGCATTTACGATTTATCGTTTGATACGCACGAATTAGAGTATAGATAAATTTGAATCATTTTTGTAAGTTTTCGACTTAGCAGTGACGATTTTACAAGGAAAATGTGAGAATTTTGGTCATGAACCAATTTCAACCAAATTCGGTGTGTATATTTATAATGTTAATTCGACTCTCTGTGCAAAATTTCACGTAGATCGGAACAAAATATTGGCCTCTAAAGCTGTATATGACAGCTATATCTGAATCTGAACCGATTTGACTGATATTCTGCAAAATTTACGAGAATCACAAAACATTCGATTATACGCAATTAGAAGCAGATCGGTTGATAACTACGTCATTTATTATCACATCGGTTATAAATATATATGGCAGCTATATCTAAATCTGAACCGATTATTTCCAAAATCAATAGGGATCGTCTTTGAGCTGAAAAATACCCTCTGTCAAATTTGTGAGCGATCGGACATAAGCTGCGCGATGTACTTTGCACACAAAAATACATGGACAGACGGACATCGCTTAATCGACTCAGAATTTAATTCTAAGATGATCGGTATACTAAAACATATTATACCCTGTACCACAGCAGTGGTGAAGGTTATAAATAGTCCAACATACAATTGGACTATTTATGTAAGCGCTTGTTTATCGTCTTTCGCTAAAATGTCTATTTCGGATCGTCAGGAGGTTTTTTTTGGTAGTAATATCTCAAGCACAACAACAATAAATACAACTATCGAGGAGGGTTTTTCTAAACAAATTATATGTGCAACGTGTAAATTTATGTTCTAGTCCAGAGCTTCCCAACCCAATTTGCTTCGCGCCCACCCAAAAAATGTATCAATTTCGTTGCGCCCCCAACCTAAAACAAATTTTGTTTACCCAAACAAACAGAAATAGATACTAACAAAAGTTGAAAAAATGGTTAACAATAATACAACATTAAAAAATAACAATTTTTAAAAAAGGGTTTATCAATTAGCGGATTTTTTTAGCTAGATTTTTAATATTTGCTACTATTACTGATAAAGTACGCCTCAAATCAGTTTCAACATGAAGGCAAGACAGATATTTTGACTTTATGTCTAAAAGTGACGAAAATGGTTTCAAAATTTTTAAAATGTGTGAATACAAAAGTGGGTACTGGTTCTGATATTTTAGCAAGAAATTTAGCCGTTGCAAATAAAGTAAACGACTAATAATGGAAAACCTACAACAAATTATAGAATTTCATGTAACTTCTATTCTTTCCTCACTGTGGTTATAAATTAATATTTTGAAATGTACGAATTTGCTCTGTTGTAGTGTTTTATTGATGTTTTGTTGAACTAAACAATTTGTGTTGTTTTAACAAATTTAATGATACAAAACCTGCTCAACCCAAAATGACGCTGCGCACCACTGGAACATCGTGGTGTCCCCCAAGGGGGGCGCGCCCCCCATTTTGGAAGCGCAGTTCTAGTCTTATAAAGAACTTTTATTGAAAACTTTTTTTCTTATTTTATTTACACTTTATACGTTACTAAATTACATAAATTAAATCTTTACACTGAAAAAACAGTGAACCCTCCAGGAAGAAATCATTTAGTTAATTTTAGAAAATTTTTAATATTCTTAGAAAATTTTAACTAAACAGTATTACAAACGCTGACATCACGCCGATATCACAAAATTAAGTAAATATTTTTCGACAAATTCAAGAAAATTTATTAGACATAATTATTTTTTTGTTAATTTTTTTGTTAAAGAAAATTTTGTAGTTTGAAAGAAAAAATTGGAGTTCAAAAATGCAAAAATGTCTTTAGTGACATACGAAGTTCATGATGGACGAATTTGTAGTAAAATTTACAAATTTAAAGAAATAATGAACTATTTGGTGAGAAGTTCGAATTTAGTAAAACTTTTTACTTCATTTGTGTATAATTTTTTCCCGTTTTTTAGTTCATTTAACTAAATTATGCAAAAAATTATTAGAGTAAACGAAACTTTCGCCATATATAATAATTCCATTAACTAAAACGAAGTTAAATTGGCTTTAGTGAAATAGAGAGTTCACTTTTTTTTGAGTGTAGTTAACGTTTGCTTTGATAGAAAATACATACTTACATTTGTGGTCATAGATGCAAGCAAAATTATATTTCAGCTATATGTCAAAATAAAATTAAGATAGTTTGATTAACTAATACGATATAGTATTGCCCTTGTTTATTAGAACTTGCTGTAGTCGGTGAAGCATAGAATATACCAAGTTTTTCAGAGTTGCCATATCGATTTTTCCCATTCTACCGTAATTGCAAACTTCAGTTCTTTGGTTGTTGCTTATTGCTTGAACTTCGCAAATACCTTAGCGGATAATACGCCCCAAAGATCTTCTATAGGAGTTAGATCGGGACTTAGCGCTGGCCAGTCCAGTAAAGGTATATCACGAAACTTAAAAAAGTTTTTTTTTGTGAGACGGGCAACAAGGATGGTGGCATTATCTTGTTGGAAAGTCCAAACTTCACCATATAACTCATCTACAAAATCTATTAAATTGTTCTCCAATAAATCGACATATATCTCTGCGTTTATTTTAGTGGGGACAAAACATATTTTAGATTTTCCTCGTGCTCCATAAGAGATCCACCCCCGTGGGTACGTGTATAGCAAGTTTGATGAGGGTACCGAGAATCTCGGCAATATTTGTGATGGTCATCAGGGCCATCCAAATTGAATTTCTTTTCGTCGCTAAATATAACCGTGTCGAACTCTTCGTCCCAAAACTTGTATTTTTCAGCAAAAGAAATCCGAGCATTTTTATGGTGTTGTGTTAACCGCGGTTTAGTAATTTTATTCTCCTATTTTAGTCCTATATCGTGCTTGATAATTTGCTGAATTCGTTGTTTAGCCACATTCAGACCCAATTATACTTTTATTTCTCTGTAGCTCATATTTTCATTGGCAGCAAGTTGGCGAATATGTCGCTTTGTCCTTTGGTCAACGGTTGGAATGCGCCCACTGCATTTAGCACAACCATAGTTTGTGGGATTTTTTTAAAAATTGCTAATCGTATTGCGGTGTCGATTTGTCGCCGATGCAATTTCTCCAATTTTTTTGCCAGCTAGGTCCATTCCGATAATTTTTCAGCGTTCTTCCTATCAAAGTTAATTTCCTCGAGGCATTTTTCACTGAAGATTAAAAATTTGCAATAAATTTCTTCTGAATACATAAAAACAACATAAATGTAACTCACTCACAATTTATATTTATTATTCACAACGAAACTGTAATGAGCCTGTGCACTCTTCAGCGAAAAAAATGTAAATGATGTACAATGCACATATAACTATTATCTAACTTTCATTACAAATTTCATATAACCGTACATCGAATTGGTGTCTAGCGACAAAATCGCTAAAAGAGGGTGATATACATCGTTAAAAAGAAAAATTTTAAGTACCGTTATTTTCGTCCAAAAGAGAAATGAAACAATTCTTGCACATATATTTATTTTACAGAGGTAGACTCCTTAAATTGACGTAGCTTACTATCAATCAACAAGCGTGTGTAGCACAGAGGGAGAGCCTCTGATTTAAAAAGGAAAGGTTCCGAGTTCAAGGCTCCGTCTGGTCGATCATCATTTTTATTTCTTACAACATAGCTATCGCTGTTGTGACTTCTTTCAGTCACTGGACTATATCGCGTAGTGGGAGATTTGTTCCCGAACGGAGACACTACCTCCTATGAAAGTTTTATCTTCAATGGAGACACTAGTTCGATACACTTTCGGTAGAAAATATTTGCAGGGATTATTTAAAATATTAAAAACAATATAGCGACAAGCGCCATTACAAAGCTTAGGATAAATATATTGAGGGGACCTTCGTAAAGTAATAAGTTTCATTCAAAACATTCAAGTTTCAATATCTTAAATGTTTTCAATCGTCCATCCAACCATCTTGCAGTCTAAAGGGCTTTGCCCAAATAAATTTGACGAACATACTGTTTCTATGTAGTTTCTGTTTCTAGTAGTAGTTTAATCAACCTATGGTTTCAAGCTCGAAAACGGCCATCGACTGCCGCAAATCTCTCAATGAGATGGCTGAGCAGTACAATATTCACCTAATATGGGTGCCTGGCCATAGGAACATACACAGAAAAAAATATCACCAAAATATTTCCAATTAAAAAGTTAATTTAAGTTTAAGTTTGTTCAATTAATAAATTAATTGGTACAATTAACTTTTTAATCAAGATAGAAACATTAAGTTAATTAAGCCAATGATTGAAAATTTTAAAATTTTTAATTAAAAAGTTAATTGATACAATTAACTTTTAATCAAATTCAGAAGACTAAGTCAATTAAAAAAGTGATGAACATTTTTTTAAAATTTTTAATTAAAATTTTTTTCAAACAATCAATTGTTAATCCAAATAAAATTTCTAAGCCAATTCAGAATGTAATTGAAAATATTTACTTTTTTTAATTACTAAATTAATTGAGTTTTGCAATCAATATGAATTAAATTTTTAATTGAATCAATTAAAAAATTAATTGAAATTTGGTAATGAAATCAATTAATTTTTTAATCAAGAATTTTTTCTATGCCCAAATAAAACTGTGATTGATACTATCATTTTCGTGATTGAAGACTTTTCAATTAAAAAATTAATTGGATCAATTAATTTCGTGATTGAATCAGAAAAAAATTTTTTTGTGTGTACCGAACAACTGCTAAGCGGATGAGTTGGCAAGGCTAGGGACTACCTTACATATTCCAGGGGAACTAGAATTTGTTGGTATGCCCCTAGCTACCTGCAAGCTCATGCTGCGTGAGAAGGCTGTTATGATGGCAAATGTTCGATGGGAGAATTGCAAGGGTTGTAACGACACCAAGCATATATGGCCCCATTTCAACTTAAACCGCACACTAGATATGCTAATGTTCTCGAGACGTCAGATATCACTCCTGAAAAAGAATCAATTAAGCACCTCTTGTGTGAGTGTCCTGCATTTTGTGTAAAGCGCAAGCAACTTTTAGGAGCATATAGCTTCAGATTACTGGCGGATCTGGAAAACGTTAACTTAAGCAGTCTGCTAATGTTTTTGGAACAATCTGGTTGGTTCAACAAAGAAAAATAATCAAGAAGGTTCAGCGGTTAAAACTAGAAGTGCCCATATGTAATAGGTACTTTTAGTTAATGTGGTATCACAATGGACTGAATAGTCTAAGTGAGCCTGAATCTTAATCGGGCTGCCACTTTAACCTAACCTAACCTAACCTAACCAAACCATGGTTTCAAGCTGAAATCCAAACAATAATTATGGTGGAAGAAGAAACCAACAATAACAAAACAAACAAATGAAGAAATGGGAAGCACGCTCAAAATAATCCCTGCCAACTGATCTCAAATCGGTGATTTGTCTTTGGCAAAGGAAAAGAGATTTTCCTTTGCCAAAGACAAATCATCATTTGTGCAAATTTATGACGGCAAAGTCGACTACCAAAAACCATACACCCTGAAAAAAGTGCCTTCGAAACGAAAGGAACAATAACCAATCTATTAATATGAAACGGTAATGGCCACGTACCCCCTTTTTCTATCAGTGTACCACTGCAATAAGTGATTAGCCCAGAGATATTCAACAAGAATACAACATTTCGCATTCACCCAGAAAAAAGTGTCTTCGAAACTAAAGGAAAAATTTTCATCAATTTAGTTTAGCCATTTTATTTCCATTCAGCTAAATTTTTGTGTGAAATAATAAAATTTACTTGTTTCAGTAAAAAAAATCCTAAACTGAAAGCAGTTAGGAATATTTCATTAACTAGAATAAGGCATGGAATTTTACTAATACTGTTTTCTGCGCTGGGTATAAGAATTTACTACTGAACAAGAAAATTTTATTCACTGATAACGAAGCATTCGTAAAAATAAACAAAAACCGAACTAAAACCAAGTTTTCTCAAATTTAGTAAAATTTCTTATAAAATGATAATTATGACTTCCTTTATTAAAGAAAGCTTATCAGACATACGAATAAGACTTGGCATAGAAAAATATTTTAGTTCATTCGTACTAAGAAGTATTCAATCCTTTGCAAACTTAAGGAAACTCACTTGTTAGAATATAGGAAATTTCCTATATTTCTTTTATCTACCTGTAATCGACACCTGTCATCGATATAATCGATATGTTTGCGCGTGGGTTGTTTTTTTAGTTGGAATCGTGTTGTTATGATATACGTAGAGATTGTTAAAAAATAATCTAGTAAAATAATATAATAACTAACAAATAAAATATATAAAATATTTGTTATTTTAAATTGGTGAGAAAATTTTTCGTTTTTTTTTTGAAAATTATTAAACATAAACAACAAATAATACGTCTATCAATGTTCGTGATGGTGTATAAAGAAAGAAAACACCACAAGAATAAAAAACCTTTAATTCTTCATCATTTCGGAATCTTCAATTATCAGGTAATACTCATATTCAGTGACGCGAACTTTTTGTGAAAAAATTGGTTTATGATGTTTTTATATTTGTAGGTATGGCAATTGTAAAAGGAGTACAAAATCGTTAGGCAGCAACTTATTAAAAGTAAAAAGTACAAGAAGGAGAAAAAATGCATTTTACTGTTGATAACATTACATGGAAATTGGAAATAGTGGAATAATAAACTAATATTTCAAACCCATGATTCTTAATAAATATATTCAATATATTAATAAAACATGTCTTTTATTGTTTTGATTTCATACGTTTATTAAACTACAAGGATGGCCTAACCAACAGAGCAAAAGTATGTTTGTAAAATTTATTTGTGCAAAGCTTTTTAGATGGTTACATGGACGATCGTTCCAGAACTCCTACATTCTCCATCAGCATTCTTTACTTGCAGCGAAACTACACCCAGAAAAAAGTGACCCCTTATTTAAGTTAAAATGAACTTATTGTGAAGAAAGTTGAACTTCGTATAGCGCCAAAGACATTTTTATTTGTTTGAACGATGTGATTTTCGTAGAAATTAGGTAGAATGCATTCCATGTATTAGTTAACATTTTCCTATATATATATATATATATATATATATATATATATATATATATATATATATATATATATATATATATATATATATATATATATATATATATATATATATATATATATATATATATATATATATATATATATATATATATATATATATATATATATATATATATATATATATATATATATATATATATATATATATATATATATATATATATATATATATATATATATATATATATATATATATATATATATATATATATATATATATATATATATATATATATATATATATATATATATATATATATATATATATATATATATATATATATATATATATATATATATATATATATATATATATATATATATATATATATATATATATATATATATATATATATATATATATATATATATATATATAATATATATATATTATATATATATATATATATATATATATATATATATATATATATATATATATATATATATATATATATATATATATATATATATATATATATATATATATATATATATATATATATATATATATATATATATATATATATATATATATATATATATATATATATATATATATTATATATATATATATATATATATATATATATATATATATATATA